>NW_027599424.1:0-26724 GCF_964194155.1 Cetorhinus maximus
GTTCCGCTCTGTTTGGCTCTGTTTGGCTCTGTTTTGCTCTGCTTGACTCTGTTTGGCTCTGTTTTGCTCTGTTTGACTCTGTTAGGCTCTGTCTGGCTCTGTTTGGCTCTATTTTGCTCTGTTTGGCTCTGTCGGGCTCTGTTTGGCTCTGTTGTAATCTGTTTGGCTCTGTTTGGCTCTGTCTTGTTCTGTTTGGCTCTGTTTGGCTCTGCTTTGCTCTGTTTGGCTCTGTTTGGCTCTGTTTTGCTCTGCCTGACTCTGTTTGGCTCTGTTTGGTTCTGTTTTGTTCTGTGTTGCTCTGTTTCACTCTGTTTTGCTCTGTATGTCTCTGTTTCGCTCTGTTTGGTTCTGTGTTGCTCTGTTTCACTCTGTTTTGCTCTGTTTGGCTCTGTTTGGCTCTTTTCGGCTCTGTTTTGCTCTTTATGACTCTGATTGGCTCTGTTTGGCACTTTTCGGCTCTGTCTGGCTCTGTTGTTCTCTGTCTGGCTCTCTTTGTCTCTGTTTTGCTCTGTTTGGCTCTGTTGGGCTCTGTTTGGCTCTGTTTGGCTCTACTTGGCTCTGTTTTGCTCTGTCATGCTCTGTTTGGCTCTGTTCTCCTCTGTTTGGCTCTGTTTGGTTCTGTGTTGCTCTGTTTCACTCTGTTTCGCTCTGTTTTGCTCTGTTTGGCTCTGTTTGGCTCTGTTTGGCTCTGTTTGGCTCTGTTTTGCTCTGTTAGGGTCTGTTTGTCTCTGTTTGGTTCTGTTTGGCTCTGTTGGGCTCTGTTTGTCTCTGTTTGGCTCTGTTGTGCTATGTTTTGTTCTGTTTTGCTCTGTTTGACTCTGTTTGGCTCTGTTTTACTCTGTTTCACTCTGTTCCGCTCTGTTTGGCTCAGTTGTTCTCTGTTTGGCTCTGTTTGGCTCTGTCTGGCTCTGGTTGTCTCTGTGTGGCTCTGTTTGGCTCTGTTAGGCTCTGTTTGGATCTGTTTGGCTCTGCTTGGCTCTGTTGGGCTCTGTTTGGCTCTGTTTCACTCTGTTATGCTCTGTTTGGCTCTGTTTGGCTCTGTTTCACTCTGTTATGCTCTGTTTGGCTCTGTTTGGCTCTGTTTTGATCTGCTTGACTCTGTTATGCTCTGTTTTGCTCTGTCTGGCTCTGTTATGCTCTGTTTGGCTCTGTGTGGCTCTGTTTTCCTCTGTTTGGCTCTGTCTAGCTCTGTTTGGCGCTGTTGTCCTCTGTTTGGTTCTATTTTGCTCTGTTTGGCTCTGTCTGGCTCTGTTTGGCTCCGTTTTGCTCTTATTCAATCTGTGTTGCTCTGATTGGCTCTGTTTGGCTCAGTTAGGCTCTGTTTGGCTCTGTTTGGCTCTGTTTCCCTCTGTCTGGCTCTCCTTGGCTATGGTTGGCTCTGTCTGGCTCTGTTTGGCTCTGTTTTGCTCTTCTTGACTCTGAGTGGCTCTGTTTGGCTCTTTTCGGCTCAGTTAGGCTCTGTTGTTCTCTGTCTGGCTCTGTTTTGCTCTGTTTTGCTCTGTTTGGCTCTGTTGGGCTCTGTTTGGCTGTGTTTGGCTCTGCTTGGCTCTGTTTTGCTCTGTCATGCTCTGTTTGGCTCTATTCTCCTCTGTTTGGCTCTGTTTGGTTCTGTGTTGCTCCGTTTCACTCTGTTTTGCTCTGTTTGGCTCTGTTTGGCTCTTTCTGACTCTGTTTGGCTCTGTTTGGCACTGTTTGGCTCTGTTTGGCTCTGTTGTTCTCTGTTTGGCTCTGTTTTGCTCTGTTTGGCTCTGTTTGGCTCAGTTATGCTCTGTTTGGCTCTGTTTTGCTCTGTTTCCCTCTGTCTGGCTCTGCTTGGCTATGTTTGGCTCTGTCTGGCTCTCTTTGGCTCTGTTGTGCTCTTATTCAATCTGTGCTGCTCTGATTGGCTCTGTTTGGCTCAGTTAGGCTCTGTTTTGCTCTGTTTGGCTCTATTTGGCTCTGTTTGGCTCTGTTGGGCTCTGTTTGACTCCGTTTGGCTCTGTTTGGCTTTAGTTGGCTCTGTTTGGCTCAGTTGTGCTCTGTTTGGCTCTGCTTTGCTCTGCCTGGGTCTGTTTGGCTCTGTGTCACTCTCTTATGCTCTGTTTGGCTCTGTTTGGCTCTGTTTTGATCTGCTTGACTCTGTTATGCTCTGTTTTGCTTTGTCTGGCTCTGTTATGCTCTGTTTGACTCTGTGTGGCTCTGTTTTCCTCTGTTTGGCTCTGTCTGGCTCTGTTTGGCTCTGTTGCCCTCTGTTTGGTTCTATTTTGCTCTGTTTGGCTCTGTTTGACTCTGATTGGCTCAGTTTGGCTCTGTCTGGCTCAGTTAGGCTCTGTTTTGCTCTGTTTGGCTCTGTTGTTCTCTGTTTGGCTCTGTTTGGCTCTGTTTTGCTCTGTTTGGCTCTGTTTGGTTCTGTTTTGCTCTGTATGGGTCTGTTTGGGTCTGTTTGTCTCTGTTTGGTTCTGTTTGGCTCTGTTGGGCTCTGTTTGTCTCTGTTTGGCTCTGCTATACTCTGTTTGGCTCTGTTTTGTTCTGTGTTGCTCTGTTCCACTCTGTTTGGCTCTGTTTGGCTCTGTTTCACTCTGTTCCGCTCTGTTTGGCTCTGTTTGGCTCTGTTTTGCTCTGCTTGACTCTGTTTGGCTCTGTTTTGCTCTGTTTGACTCTGTTAGGCTCTGTCTGGCTCTGTTTGGCTCTATTTTGCTCTGTTTGGCTCTGTTGGGCTCTGTTTGGCTCTGTTGTAATCTGTTTGGCTCTGTTTGGCTCTGTCTTGTTCTGTTTGGCTCTGTTTGGCTCTGCTTTGCTCTGTTTGGCTCTGTTTGGCTCTGTTTTGCTCTGCCTGACTCTGTTTGGCTCTGTTTGGTTCTGTTTTGTTCTGTGTTGCTCTGTTTCACTCTGTTTTGCTCTGTATGTCTCTGTTTCGCTCTGTTTGGTTCTGTGTTGCTCTGTTTCACTCTGTTTTGCTCTGTTTGGCTCTGTTTGGCTCTTTTCGGCTCTGTTTTGCTCTTTATGACTCTGATTGGCTCTGTTTGGCACTTTTCGGCTCTGTCTGGCTCTGTTGTTCTCTGTCTGGCTCTCTTTGTCTCTGTTTTGCTCTGTTTGGCTCTGTTGGGCTCTGTTTGGCTCTGTTTGGCTCTACTTGGCTCTGTTTTGCTCTGTCATGCTCTGTTTGGCTCTGTTCTCCTCTGTTTGGCTCTGTTTGGTTCTGTGTTGCTCTGTTTCACTCTGTTTCGCTCTGTTTTGCTCTGTTTGGCTCTGTTTGGCTCTGTTTGGCTCTGTTTGGCTCTGTTTTGCTCTGTTAGGGTCTGTTTGTCTCTGTTTGGTTCTGTTTGGCTCTGTTGGGCTCTGTTTGTCTCTGTTTGGCTCTGTTGTGCTATGTTTTGTTCTGTTTTGCTCTGTTTGACTCTGTTTGGCTCTGTTTTACTCTGTTTCACTCTGTTCCGCTCTGTTTGGCTCAGTTGTTCTCTGTTTGGCTCTGTTTGGCTCTGTCTGGCTCTGGTTGTCTCTGTGTGGCTCTGTTTGGCTCTGTTAGGCTCTGTTTGGATCTGTTTGGCTCTGCTTGGCTCTGTTGGGCTCTGTTTGGCTCTGTTTCACTCTGTTATGCTCTGTTTGGCTCTGTTTGGCTCTGTTTCACTCTGTTATGCTCTGTTTGGCTCTGTTTGGCTCTGTTTTGATCTGCTTGACTCTGTTATGCTCTGTTTTGCTCTGTCTGGCTCTGTTATGCTCTGTTTGGCTCTGTGTGGCTCTGTTTTCCTCTGTTTGGCTCTGTCTAGCTCTGTTTGGCGCTGTTGTCCTCTGTTTGGTTCTATTTTGCTCTGTTTGGCTCTGTCTGGCTCTGTTTGGCTCCGTTTTGCTCTTATTCAATCTGTGTTGCTCTGATTGGCTCTGTTTGGCTCAGTTAGGCTCTGTTTGGCTCTGTTTGGCTCTGTTTCCCTCTGTCTGGCTCTCCTTGGCTATGGTTGGCTCTGTCTGGCTCTGTTTGGCTCTGTTTTGCTCTTCTTGACTCTGAGTGGCTCTGTTTGGCTCTTTTCGGCTCAGTTAGGCTCTGTTGTTCTCTGTCTGGCTCTGTTTTGCTCTGTTTTGCTCTGTTTGGCTCTGTTGGGCTCTGTTTGGCTGTGTTTGGCTCTGCTTGGCTCTGTTTTGCTCTGTCATGCTCTGTTTGGCTCTATTCTCCTCTGTTTGGCTCTGTTTGGTTCTGTGTTGCTCCGTTTCACTCTGTTTTGCTCTGTTTGGCTCTGTTTGGCTCTTTCTGACTCTGTTTGGCTCTGTTTGGCACTGTTTGGCTCTGTTTGGCTCTGTTGTTCTCTGTTTGGCTCTGTTTTGCTCTGTTTGGCTCTGTTTGGCTCAGTTATGCTCTGTTTGGCTCTGTTTTGCTCTGTTTCCCTCTGTCTGGCTCTGCTTGGCTATGTTTGGCTCTGTCTGGCTCTCTTTGGCTCTGTTGTGCTCTTATTCAATCTGTGCTGCTCTGATTGGCTCTGTTTGGCTCAGTTAGGCTCTGTTTTGCTCTGTTTGGCTCTATTTGGCTCTGTTTGGCTCTGTTGGGCTCTGTTTGACTCCGTTTGGCTCTGTTTGGCTTTAGTTGGCTCTGTTTGGCTCAGTTGTGCTCTGTTTGGCTCTGCTTTGCTCTGCCTGGGTCTGTTTGGCTCTGTGTCACTCTCTTATGCTCTGTTTGGCTCTGTTTGGCTCTGTTTTGATCTGCTTGACTCTGTTATGCTCTGTTTTGCTTTGTCTGGCTCTGTTATGCTCTGTTTGACTCTGTGTGGCTCTGTTTTCCTCTGTTTGGCTCTGTCTGGCTCTGTTTGGCTCTGTTGCCCTCTGTTTGGTTCTATTTTGCTCTGTTTGGCTCTGTTTGACTCTGATTGGCTCAGTTTGGCTCTGTCTGGCTCAGTTAGGCTCTGTTTTGCTCTGTTTGGCTCTGTTGTTCTCTGTTTGGCTCTGTTTGGCTCTGTTTTGCTCTGTTTGGCTCTGTTTGGTTCTGTTTTGCTCTGTATGGGTCTGTTTGGGTCTGTTTGTCTCTGTTTGGTTCTGTTTGGCTCTGTTGGGCTCTGTTTGTCTCTGTTTGGCTCTGCTATACTCTGTTTGGCTCTGTTTTGTTCTGTGTTGCTCTGTTTCACGCTGTTTTGCTCTGTATGTCTCTGTTTCACTCTGTTTGGCTCTGTTTCGCTCTGTTTGACTCTGTTTGGCTCTGTTTGGCTCTGTTGTTCACTGTTTGGTTCTGTTCTGCTCTGTTTGGCTCTGTTTGGCTCTGTTGTGCTCCGGTTAGCTCTGTTTGGCTCTCTTTGGCTCTGTTTTGCTCTGTTTGGATCTGTTCTGCTCTGTTTGGCTCTGTTCCACTCTGTATTGCTCTGTTTTGCTCAGTTGGCTCTGTTTTGCTCTGTTTGGGTCTGTTTGGCTCTGTTTGGCTCTGTTTGGCTATGTTGGGATCTGTTAGTCTCTGTTTGCCTCTGTTATGCTCTTTTTGGCTCTGTTTTCGTCTGTTTGGCTCTGTTTGGCTTTGTTATGCTCTGTTTTGTTCTGTTTTGCTCTGTTTGACTCTGTTTTTCTCTGTTTGGCTCTGTTTGGCTCTGTCTGGCTCTGGTTGTCTTTGTGTGGCTCTGTTTGGCTCTGTTTGGATCTGTTTGGCTCTATGCGGCTTCTGTTTGGCTCTGTTTGGCTCTGTTGTGCTCTGTTTGGCTCTGTTTGGCTCTGCTTGGCTCTGTTAGGCTCTGCTTGGCTCTGTTGTGCTCTGTTTGACTCTGTTTGGCTCTGTTTGGCTCAGTTATGCTCTGTTTGGCTCTGTTTTGCTCTGTTTCCCTCTGTCTGGCTCTGCTTGGCTATGTTTGGCTCTGTCTGGCTCTGTTTGGCTCTGTTGTACTCTTATTCAATCTGTGTTGCTCTGATTGGCTCTGTTTGGCTCAGTTAGGCTCTGTTTTGCTCTGTTTGGCTCTATTTGGCTCTGTTTGGCTCTGTTGGGCTCTGTTTGACTCCGTTTGGCTCTGTTTGGCTTTAGTTGGCTCTGTTTGGCTCAGTTGTGCTCTGTTTGGCTCTGCTTTGCTCTGCTTGGGTCTGTTTGGCTCTGTGTCACTCTCTTATGCTCTGTTTGGCTCTGTTTGGCTCTGTTTTGATCTGCTTGACTCTGTTATGCTCTGTTTTGCTTTGTCTGGCTCTGTTATGCTCTGTTTGACTCTGTGTGGCTCTGTTTTCCTCTGTTTGGCTCTGTTTGGCTCTGTTTGGCTCTGCTGTGCTCTGTTTGGCTCTGCTTTGCTCTGCTTGGGTCTGTTTGGCTCTGTTTCACTCTGTTATGCTCTGTTTGGCTCTGTTTGGCTCTGTTGGGCTCTTTCTGGCTCTGTTTGGCTCTGTGTAACTCCTTTTGGCTCTGTTTGGCTCTGTTTGGCTCTGTTTTGCTCTGTTTGACTCTGTTTGCGTCAGTTTGGCTCCGTTTGGCTCTGATTGGCTCTGTTGGGCTCTGTTTGGCTCTGTTGTGCTTTGTTTGGCTCTGTTTGGCTCTGTTGTGCTCTGTTTGGATCTGTTTGGATCTGTTTGGCTTTGTGTGGTTTTGTTTCGCTCTGTTGGGCTCTGTTTTGCTCTGTTATGCTGTGATTAGCTCTGTTTGGCTCTCTTTGGCTCTGTTGTCCTCTGTTTGGCTCTGTTTAGCTCTATGGGATTCTGTTTGGCTCTGTTAGGCTATGTTTTGTTCTGTTTGGCTCAGATTGGCTCTGTTTGGCTCTGTTTAGTTCTGTTTTGCGCTGTTTCACTCTGTTGTGCTCTGTTTCACTTTGTTTGGCTCTGTTTTGCTCTGTTTGACTCTGTTTGGCTCTGTCTGGCTCTGTTTGGCTCTGTTTTGCTCTGTCTGGCTCTGTTGGGCTCTGCTTGGCTCTGTTGTACACTGTTTGGCTCTGTTTGCCTCTGTCTTGATCTGTTTGGCTCTGTTTGGCTCTGTTTGGCTGAGTTGGGCTCTGTTTGAATCTGTTTGGTTATGTTTGGCTCTGTTTGGCTCTGCTTTGCTCTATTTGGCTCTGTGTGGCTCTGTTTTGCTCTGCTTGACTCTGTTTGGCTCTGTGTGGTTCTGTTTGGCTCTGTCTGGCTCTGTTTTCCTCTGTCTTGATCTGTTTGGCTCTGTTTGGCTGAGTTGGGCTCTGTTTGAATCTGTTTGGTTCGGTTTGGCTTTGTTTGGCGCTGCTTTGCTCTGTTTGGCTCTGTTTTGCTCTGCTTGACTCTGTTTGGCTCTGTTTGGTTATGTTTGGCTCTGTCTGGCTCTGTTTTGCTCTGTTTCCGTCTGTTTTGCTCTGTTTGGTTCTGTTTGGCTCTGTTTTGATCTGACTCTGATTGGCTCCGTTGGGCTCTGTTTGGCTCTGTTGGGCTCTGTTTTGCTCTGTTTGGCACTGTTGTGCTCTGTTTGGCTCTGTTTGGCTCTGTTTTGCTCTGATTGGTTCTGTTTAGCTCTGGTTCTCTCTCTTTTGCTCTGTTGGGCACTGTTTTGCTCTGTTGCACTCTGTTTGGCTGCGTTTGGCTCTGTTTGGCTCTGTTTTACTCTGTTTGGCTCTGTCTGGCTCTGTTTGGCTCTGATTGGCTCTGTTTTTCTCTGTTTGGCTCTGGTTGGCTCTGTTTGGCTCTGTTGTACACTGTTTGGCTCTGTTTGCCTCTGTCTTGATCTGTTTGGCTCTGTTTGGCTCTGTTTGGCTGAGTTGGGCTCTGTTTGAATCTGTTTGGTTATGTTTGGCTCTGTTTGGCTCTGCTTTGCTCTATTTGGCTCTGTGTGGCTCTGTTTTGCTCTGCTTGACTCTGTTTGGCTCTGTGTGGTTCTGTTTGGCTCTGTCTGGCTCTGTTTTCCTCTGTCTTGATCTGTTTGGCTCTGTTTGGCTGAGTTGGGCTCTGTTTGAATCTGTTTGGTTCGGTTTGGCTTTGTTTGGCGCTGCTTTGCTCTGTTTGGCTCTGTTTTGCTCTGCTTGACTCTGTTTGGCTCTGTTTGGTTATGTTTGGCTCTGTCTGGCTCTGTTTTGCTCTGTTTCCGTCTGTTTTGCTCTGTTTGGTTCTGTTTGGCTCTGTTTTGATCTGACTCTGATTGGCTCCGTTGGGCTCTGTTTGGCTCTGTTGGGCTCTGTTTTGCTCTGTTTGGCACTGTTGTGCTCTGTTTGGCTCTGTTTGGCTCTGTTTTGCTCTGATTGGTTCTGTTTAGCTCTGGTTCTCTCTCTTTTGCTCTGTTGGGCTCTGTTTTGCTCTGTTGCACTCTGTTTGGCTGCGTTTGGCTCTGTTTGGCTCTGTTTTACTCTGTTTGGCTCTGTCTGGCTCTGTTTGGCTCTGATTGGCTCTGTTTTTCTCTGTTTGGCTCTGGTTGGCTCTGTTTGGCTCTGTTGTGCTCTGTTTGGCTCTGGTTGGCTCTCTTTGGCTCTGTGTGGCTCTGTCTGGCTCTGTTTAGCTCTGTGTGACTCTGTTTATCTCTATTAGGCTCTGTTGTGCTCTGTTGGGCTCTGTTTGACTCTGTTTGGTTCGGTTAGGCTCTGTTTGGCTCTGTTTGACACTGTTCGGCTCTGTATTGCTCTTTTTCACTCTGTTTTGCTCTGTTTGGCTCTGTTTGGATCTGATTGGCTCTATTTGACTCTGTTTGGCTCTGTTTGGCTCTGTTTCACTCTGTTCCGCTCTGTTTGGCTCTGTTTGGCTCTGTTTTGCTCTGCTTGACTCTGTTTGGCTCTGTTTTGCTCTGTTTGACTCTGTTAGGCTCTGTCTGGCTCTGTTTGGCTCTATTTTGCTCTGTTTGGCTCTGTTGGGCTCTGTTTGGCTCTGTTGTAATCTGTTTGGCTCTGTTTGGCTCTGTCTTGTTCTGTTTGGCTCTGTTTGGCTCTGCTTTGCTCTGTTTGGCTCTGTTTTGCTCTGCTTGACTCTGTTTGGCTCTGTTTGGTTCTGTTTGGCTCTGTCTGGCTCTGTTTTCCTCTGTTTCCGTCTGTTTTGCTCTGTTTGGTTCTGTTTGACTCTGTTTGACTCTGTTTGACTCTGTTTGACTCTGTTGGGCTCTGTTTGGCTCTGTTTGACTCTGTTGTCCTCTGTTTGGTTCTGTTTTGCTCTGTTTGGCTCTGTTTTGCTCTGTTGCACTCTGTTTTGCTCTGTTTGTCTCTGTTTTGCTCTGTTTGGCTCTGTTTCTCTCTGTTTGGTTCTGTTTGGCTCTGTTTGGCTCTGTTGTGCTCTGTTTGGCTCTGGTTGGCTCTGTTTGGCTCTGTGTGGCTCTGTTGTGCTCTGTTTGGCTCTGGTTGCCTCTCTTTGGCTCTGTGTGGCTCTGTCTGGCTCTGTTTAGCTCTGTGTGACTCTGTTTATCTCTATTAGGCTCTGTTGTGCTCTGTTTGACTCTGTTTGGTTTGGTTAGGCTCTGTTTGGCTCTGTTTGGCACTATTCGGCTCTGTATTGCACTTTAACACTCTGTTATGCTCTGTTTGGCTCTGTTTGGATCTGATTGGCTCTATTTGGCTCTGTTTGGCTCTGTTGTGCTCTGTTTGGCTCTGTTTGGCTTGTTTGGGTCTGTTCCGCTCTGTTTGGCTCTGTTTGGCTCTCTTTCACTCTGTTTCGCTCTGTTTGGCTCTGTTTGGCTCTGTTTTGCTCTGCTTGACTCTGTTTGTCTCTGTTTGGTTCTGTTTGGCTCTGTTTTCCTCTGTTTCACTCTGTTTTGCTCTGTTTGGTTCTGTTTGGCTCTGTTTTGCTCTGTTGGGCTCTGTTTGACTCTGTTTGCTTCGGTTAGGCTCTGTTTGGCTCTGTTTGACACTGTTCGGCTCTGTATTGCTCTTTTTCACTCTGTTTTGCTCTGTTTGGCTCTGTTTGGATCTGATTGGCTCTATTTGGCTCTGTTTGGCTTTGTTGTGCTCTGTTCCACTCTGTTTGGCTCTGTTTCACTCTGTTCCGCTCTGTTTGGCTCTGTTTGGCTCTGTTTTGCTCTGCTTGACTCTGTTTGGCTCTGTTTTGCTCTGTTTGACTCTGTTAGGCTCTGTCTGGCTCTGTTTGTCTCTGTTGTAATCTGTTTGGCTCTGTTTGGCTCTGTCTTGTTCTGTTTGGCTCTGTTTGGCTCTGCTTTGCTCTGTTTGGCTCTGTTTGGCTCTGTTTGGCTCTGCTTTACTCTGTTTGGCTCTGTTTGGTTCTGTTTTGCTCTGTTTCACTCTGTTTTGCTCTGTTTGGCTCAGTTTTTCTCTGTTTGGCTCTGTTTTGCTCTGTCTGGCTCTGTTTGGCTCTGTTGTCCTCTGTTTGGTTCTGTTTGGCTCTGTTTTGCTCTGTTTGGCTCTGTTTGGCTCTGTTTTGCTCTGTTTGGGTCTGTTTGTCTCTGTTTGGTTCTGTTTGGCTCTGTTGGGCTCTGTTTGGCTCTGTTTGACTCTGCTATACTCTGTTTGGCTCTGTTTTGTTCTGTATGTCTCTGTTTCGCTCTGTTTGGCTCTGTTTGGCTCTGTTTGACGCTGTTTGGCTCTGTTTGGCTCTGTTTGGCTCTGTTGTGCTCCGGTTGGCTCTGTTTGGCTCTCTTTGGCTCTGTTTTGCTCTGTTTGGATCTGTTTGGCTCTGTTTGGCTCTGTTCTGTTCTGTTCCACTCTGTATTGCTCTGTTTTGCTCAGTTGGCTCTGTTTTGCTCTGTTTGGGTCTGTTTGGCTCTGTTTGGTTCTGTTTGGCTATGTTGGGATCTGTTAGTCTCTGTTTGCCTCTGTTATGCTCTGTTTGGCTCTGTTTTCCTCTATTTGGCTGTGTTTGGCTCTGTTGTGCTCTGCTTTGTTCTGTTTTGCTCTGTTTGGCTCTGCTGTTCTCTGTTTGGCTCTGTTTTGCTCTGTTTGGCTCTGTTTGGCTCTGTTTGGTTCTGTTTTGCTCTGTTTGGGTCTGTTTGTCTCTGTTTGGTTCTGTTTGGCTCTGTTGGGCTCTGTTTGTCTCTGTTTGGCTCTGCTATACTCTGTTTGGCTCTGTTTTGTTCTGTGTTGCTCTGTTTCACGCTGTTTTGCTCTGTATGTCTCTGTTTCGCTCTGTTTGGCTCTGTTTCGCTCTGTTTGACTCTGTTTGGCTCTGTTTGGCTCTGTTTGGCTCTGTTTGGCTCTGTTGTGCTCCGGTTGGCTCTGTTTGGCTCTCTCTCTGGCTCTGTTTTGCTCTGTTTGGATCTGTTTTGCTCTGTTTGGCTCTGTTCTGCTCTGTCCTCTCTGTATTGCTCTGTTTTGCTCAGTTGGCTGTGTTTTGCTCTGTTTGGGTCTGTTTGGCTCTGTTTGGTTCTGTTTGGCTATGTTGGGATCTGTTAGTCTCTGTTTGCCTCTGTTATGCTCTGTTTGGCTCTGTTTTCGTCTGTTTGGCTGTGTTTGGCTCTGTTATGCTCTGTTTTGTTCTGTTTGCTCTGTTTGACTCTGTTTGGCTCTGTTTTTCTCTGTTTCACTCTGTTCCGCTCTGTTTGGCTCAGTTTTTCTCTGTTTGGCTCTGTTTGGCTCTGTCTGGCTCTGGTTGTCTCTGTGTGGCTCTGTTTGGCTCTGTTTGGATCTGTTTGGCTCTATGCGGCTTCTGTTTGGCTCTGTTTGGCTCTGTTGTGCTCTGTTTGGCTCTGTTTGGCTCTGCTTGGCTCTGTTAGGCTCTGCTTGGCTCTGTTTCCCTCTGTCTGGCTCTGCTTGGCTATGTTTGGCTCTGTCTGACTCTGGCTCTGTTTTGCTCTTATTCAATCTGTGTTGCTCTGATTAGCTCTGTTTGGCTCAGTTAGGCTCTGTTTTGCTCTGTTTGGCTCTGTTGGGCTCTGTTTGGCTCTGTTGGGCTCTACTTGGCTCTGTTTTGCTCTGTTATGCTCTGTTTGGCTCTGTTCTCCTCTGTTTGGCTCTGTTTGGTTCTGTGTTGCTCTGTTTCACTCTGTTCTGCTCTGTTTGGCTCTGTTTTGCTCTTTCTGACTCTGTTTGGCTCTGTTTGGCACTGTTTGGCTCTGTTTGGCTCTGTTGTCCTCTGTTTGGCTCTGTTTGGCTCTGTTTTGCTCTGTTTGGCTCTGTTTGGCTCTGTTTGGCTCTGTTTTGCTCTTTTTGACTCTGAGTGGCTCTGTTTGGCTCTTTTCGGCTCAGTTAGGCTCTGTTGTTCTCTGTCTGGCTCTGTTTGGCTCTGTTTTGCTCTGTTTGGCTCTGTTGGGCTCTGTTTGGCTGTGTTTGGCTCTGCTTGGCTCTGTTTTGCTCTGTCATGCTCTGTTTGGCTCTATTCTCCTCTGTTTGGCTCTGTTTGGTTCTGTGTTGCTCTGTTTGGCTCTGTTTTGCTCTGTTTGGCTCTGTTTTGCTCTTTCTGACTCTGTTTGGCTCTGTTTGGCACTGTTTGGCTCTGTTTGGCTCTGTTGTTCTCTGTTTGGCTCTGTTTTGCTCTGTTTGGCTCTGTTTGGCTCAGTTATGCTCTGTTTGGCTCTGTTTTGCTCTGTTTCCCTCTGTCTGGCTCTGCTTGGCTATGTTTTGCTCTGTCTGGCTCTGTTTGGCCCTGTTGTGCTCTTATTCAATCTGTGTTGCTCTGATTGGCTCTGTTTGGCTCAGTTAGGCTCTGTTTTGCTCTGTTTGGCTCTATTTGGCTCTGTTTGGCTCTGTTGGGCTCTGTTTGACTCCGTTTGGCTCTGTTTGGCTTTAGTTGGCTCTGTTTGGCTCAGTTGTGCTCTGTTTGGCTCTGCTTTGCTCTGCTTGGGTCTGTTTGGCTCTGTGTCACTCTCTTATGCTCTGTTTGGCTCTGTTTGGCTCTGTTTTGATCTGCTTGACTCTGTTATGCTCTGTTTTGCTTTGTCTGGCTCTGTTATGCTCTGTTTGACTCTGTGTGGCTCTGTTTTCCTCTGTTTGGCTCTGTCTAGCTCTGTTTGGCTCTGTTGCCCTCTGTTTGGTTCTATTTTGCTCTGTTTGGCTCTGTTTGACTCTGATTGGCTCAGTTTGGCTCTGTCTGGCTCAGTTAGGCTCTGTTTTGCTCTGTTTGGCTCTGTTGTTCTCTGTTTGGCTCTGTTTGGCTCTGTTTTGCTCTGTTTGGCTCTGTTTGGTTCTGTTTTGCTCTGTTTGGGTCTGTTTGTCTCTGTTTGGTTCTGTTTGGCTCTGTTGGGCTCTGTTTGTCTCTGTTTGGCTCTGCTATACTCTGTTTGGCTCTGTTTTGTTCTGTGTTGCTCTGTTTCACGCTGTTTTGCTCTGTATGTCTCTGTTTCGCTCTGTTTGGCTCTGTTTCGCTCTGTTTGACTCTGTTTGGCTCTGTTTGGCTCTGTTGTTCTCTGTTTGGTTCTGTTCTGCTCTGTTCGGCTCTGTTTGGCTCTGTTTGGCTCTGTTTGGCTCTGTTGTGCTCCGGTTGGCTCTGTTTGGCTCTCTTTGGCTCTGTTTTGCTCTGTTTGGATCTGTTTTGCTCTGTTTGGCTCTGTTCCGCTCTGTTCCACTCTGTATTTCTCTGTTTTGCTCAGTTGGCTCTGTTTTGCTCTGTTTGGGTCTGTTTGGCTCTGTTTGGCTCTGTTTGGCTATGTTGGGATCTGTTAGTCTCTGTTTGCCTCTGTTATGCTCTGTTTGGCTCTGTTTTCGTCTGTTTGGCTGTGTTTGGCTCTGTTATGCTCTGTTTTGTTCTGTTTTGCTCTGTTTGACTCTGTTTGGCTCTGTTTTACTCTGTTTCACTCTGTTCCGCTCTGTTTGGCTCAGTTTTTCTCTGTTTGGCTCTGTTTGGCTCTGTCTGGCTCTGGTTGTGTCTGTGTGGCTCTGTTTGGCTCTGTTTGGATCTGTTTGGCTCTATGCGGCTTCTGTTTGGCTCTGTTAGGCTCTGTTGTGCTCTGTTTGGCTCTGTTTGGCTCTGCTTGGCTCTGTTAGGCTCTGCTTGGCTCTGTTGTGCTCTGTTTGACTCTGTTTGGCTATGTTTGGCTCTGTCTGACTCTGTTTTGCTCTGTTTTGCTCTTATTCAATCTGTGTTGCTCTGATTAGCTCTGTTTGGCTCAGTTAGGCTCTGTTTTGCTCTGTTTGGCTCTGTTGGGCTCTGTTTGGCTCTGTTGGGCTCTACTTAGCTCTGTTTTGCTCTGTTATGCTCTGTTTGGCTCTGTTCTCCTCTGTTTGGCTCTGTTTGGTTCTGTGTTGCTCTGTTTCACTCTGTTTTGCTCTGTTTGGCTCTGTTTTGCTCTTTCTGACTCTGTTTGGCTCAGTTAGGCACTGTTTGACTCTGTGTGGCTCTGTTTTCCTCTGTTTGGCTCTGTTTGGCTCTGTTTGGCTCTGCTGTGCTCTGTTTGGCTCTTCTTTGCTCTGCTTGGGTCTGTTTGGCTCTGTTTCACTCTGTTATGCTCTGTTTGGCTCTGTTTGTCTCTGATTGGCTCTGTTGTGCTCTGTTTGGCTCTGTTTGGCTCTGTTGGGCTCTTTCTGGCTCTGTTTGGCTCTGTGTAACTCCTTTTGGCTCTGTTTGGCTCTGTTTGGCTCGGTTTTGCTCTGTTTGACTCTGTTTGCGTCAGTTTGGCTCCGTTTGGCTCTGATTGGCTCTGTTGGGCTCTGTTTTAGCTCTGTTTCGCTCTGTTGTGCTTTGTTTGGCTCTGTTTGGCTCTGTTGTGCTCTGTTTGGGTCTGTTTGGCGTTGTGTGGTTTTGTTTCGCTCTGCTGGGCTCTGTTAGGCTCTGTTATGCTGTGATTAGCTCTGTTTGGCTCTGTTTGGCTCTGTAGTCCTCTGTTTGGCTCTGTTTAGCTCTATGGGATTCTGTTTGGCTCTGTTAGGCTATGTTTTGTTCTGTTTGGCTCAGATTGGCTCTGTTTGGCTCTGTTTAGTTCTGTTTTGCGCTGTTTCACTCTGTTGTGCTCTGTTTCACTTTGTTTGGCTCTGTTTTGCTCTGTTTGACTCTGTTTGGCTCTGTCTGGCTCTGTTTGGCTCTGTTTTGCTCTGTCTGGCTCTGTTGGGCTCTGCTTGGCTCTGTTGTACTCTGTTTGGCTCTGTTTGCCTCTGTCTTGATCTGTTTGGCTCTGTTTGGCTCTGTTTGGCTGAGTTGGGCTCTGTTTGAATCTGTTTGGTTATGTTTGGCTCTGTTTGGCTCTGCTTTGCTCTATTTGGCTCTGTGTGGCTCTGTTTTGCTCTGCTTGACTCTGTTTGGCTCTGTGTGGTTCTGTTTGGCTCTGTCTGGCTCTGTTTTCCTCTGTCTTGATCTGTTTGGCTCTGTTTGGCTGAGTTGGGCTCTGTTTGAATCTGTTTGGTTCGGTTTGGCTTTGTTTGGCGCTGCTTTGCTCTGTTTGACTCTGTTTTGCTCTGCTTGACTCTGATTGGCTCTGTTTGGTTATGTTTGGCTCTGTCTGGCTCTGTTTTCCTCTGTTTCCGTCTGTTTTGCTCTGTTTGGTTCTGTTTGGCTCTGTTTTGCTCTGACTCTGATTGGCTCCGTTGGGCTCTGTTTGGCTCTGTCTGGCTCTGTTTTGCTCTATTTCCGTCTGTTTTGCTCTGTTTGGTTCTGTTTGGCTCTGTTTTGCTCTGACTCTGTTTGGCTCCGTTGGGCTCTGTTTGCTCTGTTGGGCTCTGTTTTGCTCTGTTTGGCATTGTTGTGCTCTGTTTGGCTCTGTTTGGCTCTGTTTGGCTCTGGTTGGCTCTCTTTGGCTCTGTGTGGCTCTCTTTGGCTCTGTGTGGCTCTGTCTGGCTCTGTTTAGCTCTGTGTGACTCTGTTTATCTCTATTAGGCTCTGTTGTGCTCTGTTGGGCTCTGTTTGACTCTGTTTGGTTCGGTTAGGCTCTGTTTGGCTCTGTTTGACACTGTTCGGCTCTGTATTGCTCTTTTTCACTCTGTTTTGCTCTGTTTGGCTCTGTTTGGATCTGATTGGCTCTATTTGGCTCTGTTTGGCTTTGTTGTGCTCTGTTCCGCTCTGTTTGGCTCTGTTTGGCTCTGTTTCACTCTGTTCCGCTCTGTTTGGCTCTGTTTGGCTCTGTTTTGCTCTGCTTGACTCTGTTTGGCTCTGTTTTGCTCTGTTTGACTCTGTTAGGCTCTGTCTGGCTCTGTTTGGCTCTATTTTGCTCTGTTTGGCTCTGTTGGGCTCTGTTTGGCTCTGTTGTAATCTGTTTGGCTCTGTTTGGCTCTGTCTTGTTCTGTTTGGCTCTGTTTGGCTCTGCTTTGCTCTGTTTGGCTCTGTTTTGCTCTGCTTGACTCTGTTTGGCTCTGTTTGGTTCTGTTTGGCTCTGTCTGGCTCTGTTTTCCTCTGTTTCCGTCTGTTTGCTCTGTTTGGTTCTGTTTGGCTCTGTTTTGCTCTGTTTGACTCTGTTTGACTCTGTTGGGCTCTGTTTGGCTCTGTTGTACACTGTTGGCTCTGTTTGCCTCTGTCTTGATCTGTTTGGCTCTGTTTGGCTCTGTTTGGCTGAGTTGGGCTCTGTTTGAATCTGTTTGGTTATGTTTGGCTCTGTTTGGCTCTGCTTTGCTCTATTTGGCTCTGTGTGGCTCTGTTTTGCTCTGCTTGACTCTGTTTGGCTCTGTGTGGTTCTGTTTGGCTCTGTCTGGCTCTGTTTTCCTCTGTCTTGATCTGTTTGGCTCTGTTTGGCTGAGTTGGGCTCTGTTTGAATCTGTTTGGTTCGGTTTGGCTTTGTTTGGCGCTGCTTTGCTCTGTTTGGCTCTGTTTTGCTCTGCTTGACTCTGTTTGGCTCTGTTTGGTTATGTTTGGCTCTGTCTGGCTCTGTTTTGCTCTGTTTCCGTCTGTTTTGCTCTGTTTGGTTCTGTTTGGCTCTGTTTTGATCTGACTCTGATTGGCTCCGTTGGGCTCTGTTTGGCTCTGTTGGGCTCTGTTTTGCTCTGTTTGGCACTGTTGTGCTCTGTTTGGCTCTGTTTGGCTCTGTTTTGCTCTGATTGGTTCTGTTTAGCTCTGGTTCTCTCTCTTTTGCTCTGTTGGGCTCTGTTTTGCTCTGTTGCACTCTGTTTGGCTGCGTTTGGCTCTGTTTGGCTCTGTTTTACTCTGTTTGGCTCTGCCTGGCTCTGTTTGGCTCTGATTGGCTCTGTTTTCTCTGTTTGGCTCTGGTTGGCTCTGTTTGGCTCTGTTGTGCTCTGTTTGGCTCTGGTTGGCTCTCTTTGGCTCTGTGTGGCTCTGTCTGGCTCTGTTTAGCTCTGTGTGACTCTGTTTATCTCTATTAGGCTCTGTTGTGCTCTGTTGGGCTCTGTTTGACTCTGTTTGGTTCGGTTAGGCTCTGTTTGGCTCTGTTTGACACTGTTCGGCTCTGTATTGCTCTTTTTCACTCTGTTTTGCTCTGTTTGGCTCTGTTTGGATCTGATTGGCTCTATTTGACTCTGTTTGGCTTTGTTGTGCTCTGTTCCGCTCTGTTTGGCTCTGTTTGGCTCTGTTTCACTCTGTTCCGCTCTGTTTGGCTCTGTTTGGCTCTGTTTTGCTCTGCTTGACTCTGTTTGGCTCTGTTTTGCTCTGTTTGACTCTGTTAGGCTCTGTCTGGCTCTGTTTGGCTCTATTTTGCTCTGTTTGGCTCTGTTGGGCTCTGTTTGGCTCTGTTGTAATCTGTTTGGCTCTGTTTGGCTCTGTCTTGTTCTGTTTGGCTCTGTTTGGCTCTGCTTTGCTCTGTTTGGCTCTGTTTTGCTCTGCTTGACTCTGTTTGGCTCTGTTTGGTTCTGTTGGCTCTGTCTGGCTCTGTTTTCCTCTGTTTCCGTCTGTTTTGCTCTGTTTGGTTCTGTTTGACTCTGTTTGACTCTGTTTGACTCTGTTTGACTCTGTTGGGCTCTGTTTGGCTCTGTTTGACTCTGTTGTCCTCTGTTTGGTTCTGTTTTGCTCTGTTTGGCTCTGTTTTGCTCTGTTGCACTCTGTTTTGCTCTGTTTGTCTCTGTTTTGCTCTGTTTGGCTCTGTTTCTCTCTGTTTGGTTCTGTTTGGCTCTGTTTGGCTCTGTTGTGCTCTGTTTGGCTCTGGTTGGCTCTGTTTGGCTCTGTGTGGCTCTGTTGTGCTCTGTTTGGCTCTGGTTGCCTCTCTTTGGCTCTGTGTGGCTCTGTCTGGCTCTGTTTAGCTCTGTGTGACTCTGTTTATCTCTATTAGGCTCTGTTGTGCTCTGTTTGACTCTGTTTGGTTTGGTTAGGCTCTGTTTGGCTCTGTTTGGCACTATTCGGCTCTGTATTGCACTTTAACACTCTGTTATGCTCTGTTTGGCTCTGTTTGGATCTGATTGGCTCTATTTGGCTCTGTTTGGCTCTGTTGTGCTCTGTTTGGCTCTGTTTGGCTTGTTTGGGTCTGTTCCGCTCTGTTTGGCTCTGTTTGGCTCTCTTTCACTCTGTTTCGCTCTGTTTGGCTCTGTTTGGCTCTGTTTTGCTCTGCTTGACTCTGTTTGTCTCTGTTTGGTTCTGTTTGGCTCTGTTTTCCTCTGTTTCACTCTGTTTTGCTCTGTTTGGTTCTGTTTGGCTCTGTTTTGCTCTGTTGGGCTCTGTTTGACTCTGTTTGCTTCGGTTAGGCTCTGTTTGGCTCTGTTTGACACTGTTCGGCTCTGTATTGCTCTTTTTCACTCTGTTTTGCTCTGTTTGGCTCTGTTTGGATCT
Organism: Cetorhinus maximus; assembly: GCF_964194155.1. Lineage (NCBI taxonomy): Eukaryota > Metazoa > Chordata > Chondrichthyes > Lamniformes > Cetorhinidae > Cetorhinus > Cetorhinus maximus. The sequence continues at coordinate 18,370 of NW_027599424.1, forward strand.
GATTGGCTCTATTTGGCTCTGTTTGGCTTTGTCGTGCTCTGTTCCACTCTGTTTGGCTCTGTTTCACTCTGTTCCGCTCTGTTTGGCTCTGTTTGGCTCTGTTTTGCTCTGCTTGACTCTGTTTGGCTCTGTTTTGCTCTGTTTGACTCTGTTAGGCTCTGTCTGGCTCTGTTTGTCTCTGTTGTAATCTGTTTGGCTCTGTTTGGCTCTGTCTTGTTCTGTTTGGCTCTGTTTGGCTCTGCTTTGCTCTGTTTGGCTCTGTTTGGCTCTGTTTGGCTCTGCTTTACTCTGTTTGGCTCTGTTTGGTTCTGTTTTGCTCTGTTTCACTCTGTTTTGCTCTGTTTGGCTCAGTTTTTCTCTGTTTGCTCTGTTTTGCTCTGTCTGGCTCTGTTTGGCTCTGTTGTCCTCTGTTTGGTTCTGTTTGGCTCTGTTTTGCTCTGTTTGGCTCTGTTTGGCTCTGTTTTGCTCTGTTTGGGTCTGTTTGTCTCTGTTTGGTTCTGTTTGGCTCTGTTGGGCTCTGTTTGGCTCTGTTTGACTCTGCTATACTCTGTTTGGCTCTGTTTTGTTCTGTATGTCTCTGTTTCGCTCTGTTTGGCTTTGGCTCTGTTTGGCTCTGTTTGGCTTCTGTTTGGCTCTGTTTGGCCTCTGTTTTGGCTCTGTTGTGCTCCGGTTGGCTCTGTTTGGCTCTCTTTGGCTCTGTTTTGCTCTGTTTGGATCTGTTTGGCTCTGTTTGGCTCTGTTCTGTTCCGTTCCACTCTGTATTGCTCTGTTTTGCTCAGTTGGCTCTGTTTTGCTCTGTTTGGGTCTGTTTGGCTCTGTTTGGTTCTGTTTGGCTATGTTGGGATCTGTTAGTCTCTGTTTGCCTCTGTTATGCTCTGTTTGGCTCTGTTTTCCTCTATTTGGCTGTGTTTGGCTCTGTTGTGCTCTGCTTTGTTCTGTTTTGCTCTGTTTGGCTCTGCTGTTCTCTGTTTGGCTCTGTTTTGCTCTGTTTGGCTCTGTTTGGCTCTGTTTGTTCTGTTTTGCTCTGTTTGGGTCTGTTTGTCTCTGTTTGGTTCTGTTTGGCTCTGTTGGGCTCTGTTTGTCTCTGTTTGGCTCTGCTATACTCTGTTTGGCTCTGTTTTGTTCTGTGTTGCTCTGTTTCACGCTGTTTTGCTCTGTATGTCTCTGTTTCGCTCTGTTTGGCTCTGTTTCGCTCTGTTTGACTCTGTTTGGCTCTGTTTGGCCTGTTTGGTGTTTGGCTGTTGTGCTCTGTTGGCTCTGTTGCTGTTTGGCTCTCTCTGGCTCTGTTTTGCTCTGTTTGGATCTGTTTTGCTCTGTTTGGCTCTGTTCTGCTCTGTTCCTCTCTGTATTGCTCTGTTTTGCTCAGTTGGCTGTGTTTTGCTCTGTTTGGGTCTGTTTGGCTCTGTTTGGTTCTGTTTGGCTATGTTGGGATCTGTTAGTCTCTGTTTGCCTCTGTTATGCTCTGTTTGGCTCTGTTTTCGTCTGTTTGGCTGTGTTTGGCTCTGTTATGCTCTGTTTTGTTCTGTTTTGCTCTGTTTGACTCTGTTTGGCTCTGTTTTTCTCTGTTTCACTCTGTTCCGCTCTGTTTGGCTCAGTTTTTCTCTGTTTGGCTCTGTTTGGCTCTGTCTGGCTCTGGTTGTCTCTGTGTGGCTCTGTTTGGCTCTGTTTGGATCTGTTTGGCTCTATGCGGCTTCTGTTTGGCTCTGTTTGGCTCTGTTGTGCTCTGTTTGGCTCTGTTTGGCTCTGCTTGGCTCTGTTAGGCTCTGCTTGGCTCTGTTTCCCTCTGTCTGGCCTCTGCTTGGCTATGTTTGGCTCTGTCTGACTCTGGCTCTGTTTTGCTCTTATTCAATCTGTGTTGCTCTGATTAGCTCTGTTTGGCTCAGTTAGGCTCTGTTTTGCTCTGTTTGGCTCTGTTGGGCTCTGTTTGGCTCTGTTGGGCTCTACTTGGCTCTGTTTTGCTCTGTTATGCTCTGTTTGGCTCTGTTCTCCTCTGTTTGGCTCTGTTTGGTTCTGTGTTGCTCTGTTTCACTCTGTTCTGCTCTGTTTGGCTCTGTTTTGCTCTTTCTGACTCTGTTTGGCTCTGTTTGGCACTGTTTGGCTCTGTTTGGCTCTGTTGTCCTCTGTTTGGCTCTGTTTGGCTCTGTTTTGCTCTGTTTGGCTCTGTTTGGCTCTGTTTGGCTCTGTTTTGCCCTTTTTGACTCTGAGTGGCTCTGTTTGGCTCTTCTCGGCTCAGTTAGGCTCTGTTGTTCTCTGTCTGGCTCTGTTTGGCTCTGTTTTGCTCTGTTTGGCTCTGTTGGGCTCTGTTTGGCTGTGTTTGGCTCTGCTTGGCTCTGTTTTGCTCTGTCATGCTCTGTTTGGCTCTATTCTCCTCTGTTTGGCTCTGTTTGGTTCTGTGTTGCTCTGTTTGGCTCTGTTTTGCTCTGTTTGGCTCTGTTTTGCTCTTTCTGACTCTGTTTGGCTCTGTTTGGCACTGTTTGGCTCTGTTTGGCTCTGTTGTTCTCTGTTTGGCTCTGTTTTGCTCTGTTTGGCTCTGTTTGGCTCAGTTATGCTCTGTTTGGCTCTGTTTTGCTCTGTTTCCCTCTGTCTGGCTCTGCTTGGCTATGTTTTGCTCTGTCTGGCTCTGTTTGGCCCTGTTGTGCTCTTATTCAATCTGTGTTGCTCTGATTGGCTCTGTTTGGCTCAGTTAAGCTCTGTTTTGCTCTGTTTGGCTCTATTTGGCTCTGTTTGGCTCTGTTGGGCTCTGTTTGACTCCGTTTGGCTCTGTTTGGCTTTAGTTGGCTCTGTTTGGCTCAGTTGTGCTCTGTTTGGCTCTGCTTTGCTCTGCTTGGGCTGTTTGGCTCTGTGTCACTCTCTTATGCTCTGTTTGGCTCTGTTTGGCTCTGTTTGATCTGCTTGACTCTGTTATGCTCTGTTTTGCTTTGTCTGGCTCTGTTATGCTCTGTTTGACTCTGTGTGGCTCTGTTTTCCTCTGTTTGGCTCTGTCTAGCTCTGTTTGGCTCTGTTGCCCTCTGTTGGTTCTATTTTGCTCTGTTTGGCTCTGTTTGACTCTGATTGGCTCAGTTTGGCTCTGTCTGGCTCAGTTAGGCTCTGTTTTGCTCTGTTTGGCTCTGTTGTTCTCTGTTTGGCTCTGTTTGGCTCTGTGTTCTGCTCTGTTGGCTCTGTTTGGTTCTGTTTTGCTCTGTTTGGGTCTGTTTGTCTCTGTTTGGTTCTGTTTGGCTCTGTTGGGCTCTGTTTGTCTCTGTTTGGCTCTGCTATACTCTGTTTTGGCTCTGTTTGTTCTGTGTTGCTCTGTTTCACGCTGTTTTGCTCTGTATGTCTCTGTTTCGCTCTGTTTGGCTCTGTTTCGCTCTGTTTGACTCTGTTTGGCTCTGTTTGGCTCTGTTGTTCTCTGTTTGGTTCTGTTCTGCTCTGTTCGGCTCTGTTTGGCTCTGTTTGGCTCTGTTTGCTCTGTTGTGCTCCGGTTGGCTCTGTTTGGCTCTCTTTGGCTCTGTTTTGCTCTGTTTGGATCTGTTTTGCTCTGTTCGGCTCTGTTCCGCTCTGTTTGACTCTGTTTGGCTCTGTTTGGCTCTGTTGTTCTCTGTTTGGTTCTGTTCTGCTCTGTTCGGCTCTGTTTGCTCTGTTTGGCTCTGTTTGGCTCTGTTGTGCTCCGGTTGGCTCTGTTTGGCTCTCTTTGGCTCTGTTTTGCTCTGTTTGGATCTGTTTTGCTCTGTTTGGCTCTGTTCCGCTCTGTTCCACTCTGTATTTCTCTGTTTTGCTCAGTTGGCTCTGTTTTGCTCTGTTTGGGTCTGTTTGGCTCTGTTTGGCTCTGTTTGGCTATGTTGGGATCTGTTAGTCTCTGTTTGCCTCTGTTATGCTCTGTTTGGCTTCTGTTTTCGTCTGTTTGGCTGTGTTTGGCTCTGTTATGCTCTGTTTTGTTCTGTTTTGCTCTGTTTGACTCTGTTTGGCTCTGTTTACTCTGTTTCACTCTGTTCCGCTCTGTTTGGCTCAGTTTTCTCTGTTTGGCTCTGTCTGGCTCTGGTTGTGTCTGTGTGGCTCTGTTTGGCTCTGTTTGGATCTGTTTGGCTCTATGCGGCTTCTGTTTGGCTCTGTTAGGGCTCTGTTGTGCTCTGTTTGGCTCTGTTTTGGCTCTGCTTGGCTCTGTTAGGCTCTGCTTGGCTCTGTTGTGCTCTGTTTGACTCTGTTTGGCTATGTTTGGCTCTGTCTGACTCTGTTTTGCTCTGTTTTGCTCTTATTCAATCTGTGTTGCTCTGATTAGCTCTGTTTGGCTCAGTTAGGCTCTGTTTTGCTCTGTTGGCTCTGTTTGGCTCTGTTTGGCGTTCTGTCTTGGGCTCTACTTGGCTCTGTTTTGCTCTGTTATGCTCTGTTTGGCCTGTTCTCCTCTGTTTGGCTCTGTTTGGTTCTGTGTTGCTCTGTTTCACTCTGTTCTGCTCTGTTTGGCTCTGTTTTGCTCTATCTGACTCTGTTTGGCTCTGTTTGGCACTGTTTGGCTCTGTTTGGCTCTGTTGTCCTCTGTTTGGCTCTGTTTGGCTCTGTTTTGCTCTGTTTGGCTCTGTTGGCTCTGTTTGGCTCTGTTTTGCTCTGTTTGGCTCTGTTTGGCACTGTTTGGCTCTGTTTGGCTCTGTTGTTCTCTGGTTTGGCTCTGTTTTGCTCTGTTTGGCTCTGTTTGGCTCTGTTTGGCTCAGTTATGTTCTGTTTGGCTCTGTTTTGCTCTGTTTCCCTCTGTCTGGCTCTGCTTGGCTATGTTTGGCTCTGTCTGGCTCTGTTTGGCTCTGTTGTACTCTTATTCAATCTGTGTTGCTCTGATTGGCTCTGTTTGGCTCAGTTAGGCTCTGTTTGACTCCGTTTGGCTCTGTTTGGCTTTAGTTGGCTCTGTTTTGGCTCAGTTGTGCTCTGTTTGGCTCTGCTTTGCTCTGCTTGGGTCTGTTTGGCTCTGTGTCACTCTCTTATGCTCTGTTTGGCTCTGTTTGGCTCTGTTTTGATCTGCTTGACTCTGTTCTGCTCTGTTTTGCTTTGTCTGGCTCTGTTATGCTCTGTTTGACTCTGTGTGGCTCTGTTTTCCTCTGTTTGGCTCTGTTTGGCTCTGTTTGGCTCTGCTGTGCTCTGTTTGGCTCTTCTTTGCTCTGCTTGGGTCTGTTTGGCTCTGTTTCACTCCGTTATGCTCTGTTTGGCTCTGTTTGTCTCTGATTGGCTCTGTTGTGCTCTGTTTGGCTCTGTTTGGCTCTGTCGGGCTCTTTCTGGCTCTGTTTGGCTCTGTGTAACTCCTTTTGGCTCTGTTTGGCTCTGTTTGGCTCGGTTTTGCTCTGTTTGACTCTGTTTGCGTCAGTTTGGCTCCGTTTGGCTCTGATTGGCTCTGTTGGGCTCTGTTTTAGCTCTGTTTGGCTGTTGTGCTTGTTGGCTCTGTTTGGCTCTGTTGTGCTCTGTTTGGATCTGTTTGGCGTTGTGTGGTTTTGTTTCGCTCTGCTGGGCTCTGTTAGGCTCTGTTATGCTGTGATTAGCTCTGTTTGGCTCTGTTTGGCTCTGTAGTCCCTGTTTGGCTCTGTTTAGCTCTATGGGATTCTGTTTGGCTCTGTTAGGCTATGTTTTGTTCTGTTTGGCTCAGATTGGCTCTGTTTGGCTCTGTTTAGTTCTGTTTTGCGCTGTTTCACTCTGTTGTGCTCTGTTTCACTTTGTTTGGCTCTGTTTTGCTCTGTTTGACTCTGTTTGGCTCTGTCTGGCTCTGTTTGGCTCTGTTTTGCTCTGTCTGGCTCTGTTGGGCTCTGCTTGGCTCTGTTGTACTCTGTTTGGCTCTGTTTGCCTCTGTCTTGATCTGGTTTGGCTCTGTTTGGCTCTGTTTGGCTGAGTTGGGCTCTGTTTGAATCTGTTTGGTTATGTTTGGCTCTGTTTGGCTCTGCTTTGCTCTATTTGGCTCTGTGTGGCTCTGTTTTGCTCTGCTTGACTCTGTTTGGCTCTGTGTGGTTCTGTTTGGCTCTGTCTGGCTCTGTTTTCCTCTGTCTTGATCTGTTGGCTCTGTTTGGCTGAGTTGGGCTCTGTTTGAATCTGTTTGGTTCGGTTTGGCTTTGTTTGGCGCTGCTTTGCTCTGTTTGCTCTGTTTTGCTCTGCTTGACTCTGATTGGCTCTGTTTGGTTATGTTTGGCTCTGTCTGGCTCTGTTTTCCTCTGTTTCCGTCTGTTTTGCTCTGTTTGGTTCTGTTTGGCTCTGTTTTGCTCTGACTCTGATTGGCTCCGTTGGGCTCTGTTTGGCTCTGTCTGGCTCTGTTTTGCTCTATTTCCGTCTGTTTTGCTCTGTTTGGTTCTGTTTGGCTCTGTTTTGCTCTGACTCTGTTTGGCTCCGTTGGGCTCTGTTTGCTCTGTTGGGCTCTGTTTTGCTCTGTTTGGCACTGTTGTGCTCTGTTTGGCTCTGTTTGGCTCTGTTTGGCTCTGGTTGGCTCTCTTTGGCTCTGTGTGGCTCTCTTTGGCTCTGTGTGGCTCTGTCTGGCTCTGTTTAGCTCTGTGTGACTCTGTTTATCTCTATTAGGCTCTGTTGTGCTCTGTTGGCTCTGTTGACTCTGTTTGGTTCGGTTAGGCTCTGTTTGGCTCTGTTGACACTGTTTGGCTCTGTTTGGCTCTGTTGTTCTCTGTTTCACTCTGTTTTGCTCTGTCTGGCTCTGTTTGGCTCTTTCTGACTCTGTTTGGCTCTGTTTGGCACTGTTTGGCTCTGTTTGGCTCTGTTGTTCTCTGTTGGCTCTGTTTTGCTCTGTTTGGCTCTGTTTGTCTCAGTTATGCTCTGTTTGGCTCTGTTTTGCTCTGTTTCCCTCTGTCTGGCTCTGCTTGGCTATGTTTGGCTCTTGGCTCTGTTTGGCTCTGTTGTGCTCTTATTCAATCTGTGTTGCTCTGATTGGCTCTGTTTGGCTCAGTTAGGCTCTGTTTGCTCTGTTTGGCTCTGTTTGGCTCTGTTTGGCTCTGTTGGGCTCTGTTTGACTCCGTTTGGCTCTGTTTGGCTTTAGTTGGCTCTGTTTGGCTCAGTTGTGCTCTGTTTGGCTCTGCTTTGCTCTGCTTGGGTCTGTTTGGCTCTGTGTCACTCTCTTATGCTCTGTTTGGCTCTGTTTGGCTCTGTTTTGATCTGCTTGACTCTGTTCTGCTCTGTTTTGCTTTGTCTGGCTCTGTTATGCTCTGTTTGACTCTGTGTGGCTCTGTTTTCCTCTGTTTGGCTCTGTTTGGCTCTGTTTGGCTCTGCTGTGCTCTGTTTGGCTCTTCTTTGCTCTGCTTGGGTCTGTTTGGCTCTGTTTCTCTCCGTTATGCTCTGTTTGGCTCTGTTTGTCTCTGATTGGCTCTGTTGTGCTCTGTTTGGCTCTGTTTGGCTCTGTCGGGCTCTTTCTGGCTCTGTTTGGCTCTGTGTAACTCCTTTTGGCTCTGTTTGGCTCTGTTTGGCTCGGTTTTGCTCTGTTTGACTCTGTTTGCGTCAGTTTGGCTCCGTTTGGCTCTGATTGGCTCTGTTGGGCTCTGTTTTAGCTCTGTTTGGCTCTGTTGTGCTTTGTTTGGCTCTGTTTGGCTCTGTTGTGCTCTGTTTGGATCTGTTTGGCGTTGTGTGGTTTGTTTCGCTCTGCTGGGCTCTGTTAGGCTCTGTTATGCTGTGTTTAGCTCTGTTTGGCTCTGTTTGGCTCTGTAGTCCTCTGTTTGGCTCTGTTTAGCTCTATGGGATTCTGTTTGGCTCTGTTAGGCTATGTTTTGTTCTGTTTGGCTCAGATTGGCTCTGTTTGGCTCTGTTAGTTCTGTTTTGCGCTGTTTCACTCTGTTGTGCTCTGTTTCACTTTGTTTGGCTCTGTTTGCTCTGTTTGACTCTGTTTGGCTCTGTCCTGGCTCTGTTTGGCTCTGTTTTGCTCTGTCTGGCTCTGTTGGGCTCTGCTTGGCTCTGTTGTACTCTGTTTGGCTCTGTTTGCCTCTGTCTTGATCTGTTTGGCTCTGTTTGGCTCTGTTTGGCTGAGTTGGGCTCTGTTTGAATCTGTTTGGTTATGTTTGGCTCTGTTTGGCTCTGCTTTGCTCTATTTGGCTCTGTGTGGCTCTGTTTGCTCTGCTTGACTCTGTTTGGCTCTGTGTGGTTCTGTTTGGCTCTGTCTGGCTCTGTTTTCCTCTGTCTTGATCTGTTTGGCTCTGTTTGGCTGAGTTGGGCTCTGTTTGAATCTGTTTGGTTCGGTTTGGCTTGTTTGGCGCTGCTTGCTCTGTTTGGCTCTGTTTGCTCTGCTTGACTCTGATTGGCTCTGTTTGGTTATGTTTGGCTCTGTCTGGCTCTGTTTTCCTCTGTTTCCGTCTGTTTTGCTCTGTTTGGTTCTGTTTGGCTCTGTTTTGCTCTGACTCTGATTGGCTCCGTTGGCTCTGTTTG
>NW_027599425.1:0-26686 GCF_964194155.1 Cetorhinus maximus
TCCCGGTTTTTAAATGGCTGCTTCGGAGGGCAGCTTCAGCTAGCAGGCCCCCAGCAGCGGAATATCCGTCCGGGGCTGGACTCATCCGGCCCCCGCACAGCTGAAGGGCGGAGAGGAGTTGGGGGTCGGGGTGGGTGGGATAAGCAGATGGAGGGAAATGCCACAGTGGCTGGGGAGAGTACCTCCAGGTTCCTACAGGTGGCAGTGGCGAGCCCTTGGAGCCTGTGCTCAGCACTGCCACTATCAGGAGTGATCCGGTACTGCAGGAACTGCACTCGGGTGTTATTCAATGTTAAGCATTAATATCTCCCTCTGTCTGCCTCGATTACAGTTTTGAGGTGACGAACAACATGGAGGATGAGGACGACAATGACGATGTGATCCTGCCCATCTATTTCAGGGAAAAGATGAGTTACCGAGATTATAGCACATCCACGTATATGTTTGGTCATCCGCTACTCGTATCGGTCCCGAGATCCCACCTATCCTGGGAAGCTTTGTATGACCTCCTCCTCGAGAGACTTGCGTACGTCTGTCTGACTTTTAGACCTTAAATAAGGGGGCGCCGCACTGTGGGAGGGTCAGTGCTGAGGGAGCGCCGCACTGTGGGAGGGTCAGTGCTGAGGGAGCGCCGCACTGTGGGAGGGTCAGTGCTGAGGGAGCGCCGCACTGTGGGAGGGTCAGTGCTGAGGGAGCGCCGCACTGTGGGAGGGTCAGTGCTGAGGGAGCGCCGCACTGTCGGAGGGTCAGTGCTGAGGGAGCGCCGCACTGTGGGAGGGTCAGTGCTGAGGGAGCGCCGCACTGTGGGAGGGTCAGTGCTGAGGGAGCGCCGCACTGTCGGAGGGTCAGCGCTGAGGGAGCGCCGCACTGTCGGAGGGTCAGCGCTGAGGGAGCGCCGCACTGTCGGAGGGTCAGCGCTGAGGGAGCGCCGCACTGTGGGAGGGATAATCTGGAGTAACACAATTGGATGGGGAAGGGGACAGACCATGAACCAGTTCCGTGGGAGGTGAGAGATCTTTCTTCCAGCATAACATTTGAACTCTCAGCCGTTATCTTTGGTGCAGACGGTACGTGTCACGCCCGACATCAGAAGACGAGGAGGAGGAAGAGGAGAATGATGAGGAAGAGGAGGAAGACGCAAAGGAGGAAGGAGAACCAGAGACGTATCAACAGCAGACAAACGGACTGGGTGAAGGTAGGAATGAGAATCAGTAACACACGGCGCTGGGGGGGAGAGGGGTTACTGAGTGACAGTGTGAGGGAGCTGGGTTAACATCAGGAGAGATACAGTCAGTAACACAGGGCGCTGGGGGGAGAGGGGTTACTGAGTGACAGTGTGAGGGAGCTGGATTAACATCAGTAGAGATACAGTCAGTAACACAGGGCGTTGGGGGAGAGGGGTTACTGAGTGACAGTGTGAGGGAGCTGGATTAACATCAGTAGAGATACAGTCAGTAACACAGGGCGCTGGGGGAGAGGGGTTACTGAGTGACAGTGTGAGGGAGCTGTATTAACATCAGTAGAGATACAGTCAGTAACACAGGGCGCTGGGGGGAGAGGTTACTGAGTGACAGTGTGTGGGGGGTGATGAATTCTTTCTGACCCTTTATTTTAACCACCCCCCCCTCTCCGGTTCTCTCAGGTGATGAAGGGGTTATGAACTCACCGACTCCCACGCCAGCCCGTGACCCCGATGTGACCCCTGAACCTGACGGCAATGACCGCGGCGCCTGTCCGGGCGGAGCGGACAGGGTCTCGACCCCAGAGCCGAGAGGGGGGCGCTTGGAGCCAGAGGGGGAGTGCGAGGTGGGCAGCCCCTCACCAGAGAAGAGGCCCTTAAAGAAGCGTAAAGCCCGGGGGTCCCGGAGACCCCTCTTCACTTTCCAGAATGTGAACGCGAATGGGGTGACCGAGCGAGGGACACAGGACCGGACCAAACTCAACTTCAACCGTGAGTGCTTTCAACTGTAGGCTGAGTGCGCCATGATTGTGGCTCTCCATTTAACACAAGATCCGACAGTGCGGCGCTCCCTCAGCGCTGACCCTCCGACAGTGCGGCCCTCCCTCAGCACTGACCCTCCGACAGCGCAGTGCTCCCTCAGCACTGACCCTCCGACAGTGCGGCCCTCCCTCAGCACTGACCCTCCGACAGTGCGGCCCTCCCTCAGCACTGACCCTCCGACAGTGCGGCCCTCCCTCAGCACTGACCCTCCGACAGTGCGGCGCTCCCTCAGCACTGACCCTCCGACAGTGCGGCGCTCCCTCAGCACTGACCCTCCGACAGTGCGGCGCTCCCTCAGCACTGACCCTCCGACAGTGCGGGCGCTCCCTCAGCACTGACCCTCCGACAGTGCGGCGCTCCCTCGGCGCTGACCCTCCGACAGTGCGGCGCTCCCTCGGCGCTGACCCTCCGACAGTGCGGCGCTCCCTCGGCGCCGACCCTCCGACAGTGCGGCGCTCCCTCGGCGCCGACCCTCCGACAGTGCGGCGCTCCCTCGGCGCCGACCCTCCGACAGTGCGGCGCTCCCTCGGCACCGACCCTCCGACAGTGCGGCGCTCCCTCGGCACCGACCCTCCGACAGTGCGGCACTCCCTCAGCACTGACCCTCCGACAGTGCGGCGCTCCCTCGGCACTGACCCTCCGACAGTGCGGCCTGGGTGATGTTGCTCCGAGTTGTTCCTCGACCTTAACTAAATTCTCCTGTTTCAGCTCAACTCTACATCGCCCTGGACTGGGACAGTGACATGAAGAAACGGTACTACAACGAGATCGAGGCGGAGGTACGCAGCGGCGTTAACCCTTCGTCTGCCGCTCTCCCACCCTCCCCTCCCCCGCTGAGGCCCGACTCTCCGCCGGTCCCCCTCCAGCAACTCCAGCTATTCGTGTGGCTATTCGACTGGGGCGGCGTCACTGCCGGGCCCAATCCACCCTCCGTGCAGCGAGCAGGGGGGGTCGGCGATCGGGGGAGGGGTTTAGCTCCATTCTCCAGGGGCTGACCCTCCTGGGTTGGGAGGGGGGTGGGGGGGGTGTAACGCCGGTGTGCGCCGCGGGCGCTATAAACCTGCCTTTGACCGGATTCTCACTCCCCGCGCAGAAATACGTGAAGGATCGCAGCATGGGGGTGATGCCCGCCAAAGCCTCGGTGACGCTGACGGAGTGCATCGACCTGTTTACAACCAAGGAAACGCTGGAGGAGCAAAACCCCTGGTGAGGATGGGAAACACTGACCTCTCGCTGACCGTCACGCTCACTCCCCCCACCCACCCACCCTCCCTCCCTCCCTCTCCTTGTTCCAGTTCACGTGGAGCTTCTGCTGACCCCCTTCGCCCCTTCAGCCTGTCCCTACCTCAGTCTGTTCCCTCCCCCCACCCCTCCCAGCCTCCCTTGGTCTGTTTTCCCGCCCCCCCCCCACTCCGCCTCCCCTCCCCCCCCCCTCCTCGGCCTGGTCCCCCCCCACCCTCTCTGACGCTCTGCTCTTTTTCCTCTCCCTTAGGTACTGCCCGGCCTGCCAGGAGCACCAGCTGGCCACCAAGAAGTTTGACCTGTGGTCGCTGCCCGAGGTCCTGATCATCCACCTCAAGCGCTTCTCGTACACTCGCCTCTGGAAGGAGAAGCTGGACACTCTGGTCGAGTTCCCGCTGAAGTGAGTTTGCGTTGCGCAGACCACCCCCCCCACAACCACGGAGCTCGCTCCCGCACAAACCCACGGCAGCGGCTGCTCCTCCACTCTCTCCCGGGTGCCAGGGGGTGTGGGTTTTGCAGTTTGTGTCCATCCGAAGCCCGGACCAGGCGTGTAGAGGCGATTAGCGAGCAGAGGGGGTGTCCCCGATTTTAAAACAATATCACTAAGCATGCTCCCCCAGACATGAGGTTTTGAATAGAAGTTGGGGGATCACTTGGCCATAAGCTAATGGAAGAATCCTCAAGGAATGGTTGGGGGAAACACCCATGTGAATTCCAGGGAGCTGTGGCATCCTTGGTTTGATTGGAGATGGAGAAGCGAATGAACGGTCAGGATCTCGGTGTATAAGAGAACTCGGGTGGGATTTGGACCGAAGGGGAAACTGGATTGACCCTCTCGATTCTTGACAAACTCTGGCGTTGTTAATAAGTGCTTGCTTTGTTTATTGTTTGTACTTGTACAGGGAAATCTGTTTGTTTAGTTGTTCATGGGATATGGGTGTCGCTGGGCTGGGCCCAGCATTTATTGCCCCATCCCTAATTGCCCCCCCCTTGAGAAGGTGGGGGTGAGCTGCCTTCTTGAGCCGCTGCAGTCCCCGTGTGGTGTGGGTACGCCCGCAGCGCTTAGGGAGGGAGTTCCAGGATTTGGACCCAGCGACAGTGAAGGAACGGCCGATATATTTCCATGTCTTAAAAGTTTAGACACGTGAGAACCTGTGGCAAGTTCCTTTCAGTGGGTGTTCGAACCTCCCTTTAAATATTAACGGCTTCTGCAGAGAGTGTCACACACGGGGCACTGGTGGAGGTAGAGAGTGTCACACACGGGGCACTGGGTGGAGGTGGAAAGTCACACACGGGGCACTGGGTGGAGGTAGAGAGCGTCACACACGGGGCACTGGGTGGAGGTAGAGAGTGTCTCACACGGGGCACTGGGTGGAGGTAGAGAGCGTCAGACACGGGGCACTGGGTGAGGGTAGAGAGTGTCACACACGGGGCACTGGGTGGAGGTAGAGAGCGTCACACACGGGGCACTGGGTGGAGGTAGAGAGCGTCACACACGGGGCACTGGGTGGAGGTAGAGAGCGTCACACACGGGGCACTGGGTGGAGGTAGAGAGCGTCACACACGGGGCACTGGGTGGAGGTAGAGAGCGTCACACACGGGGCACTGGGTGGAGGTAGAGAGCGTCAGACACGGAGCACTGGGTGGAGGTAGAGAGTGTCACACACGGGGCACTGGGTGAGGGTAGAGAGTGTGTCACACACGGGGCACTGGGTGGAGGTAGAGAGTGTCACACACGGGGCACTGGGTGAGGGTAGAGAGTGTGTCACACACGGGGCACTGGGTGGAGGTAGAGAGCGTCACACACAGGGCACTGGGTGGAGGTAGAGAGCGTCACACACGGGGCACTGGGTGGAGGTAGAGAGCGTCACACACGGGGCACTGGGTGGAGGTAGAGAGCGTCACACACGGGGCACTGGGTGGAGGTAGAGAGCGTCAGACACGGGGCACTGGGTGAGGGTAGAGAGCGTCACACACGGGGCACTGGGTGAGGGTAGAGAGCGTCACACACGGGGCACTGGGTGAGGGTAGAGAGCGTCACACACGGGGCACTGGGTGGAGGTAGAGAGCGTCACACACGGGGCACTGGGTGAGGGTAGAGAGCGTCACACACGGGGCACTGGGTGAGGGTAGAGAGCGTCACACACGGGGCACTGGGTGGAGGTAGAGAGCGTCACACACGGGGCACTGGGTGGAGGTAGAGAGCGTCACACACGGGGCACTGGGTGGAGGTAGAGAGCGTCACACATGGGGCACTGGGTGGAGGTAGAGAGCGTCACACACGGGGCACTGGGTGGAGGTAGAGAGCGTCACACACGGGGCACTGGGTGGAGGTAGAGAGCGTCACACACGGGGCACTGGGTGGAGGTAGAGAGCGTCACACACGGGGCACTGGGTGGAGGTAGAGAGCGTCACACACGGGGAACTGGGTGGGGGTAGAGAGCGTCACACACGGGGCACTGGGTGAGGGTAGGGAGCGTCACACACGGGGCACTGGGTGGAGGTAGAGAGCGTCACACACGGGGCACTGGGTGAAGCTAGAGAGCGTCACACGGGGCACTGGGTGGAGGTAGAGAGCGTCACACACGGGGCACTGGGTGGAGGTAGAGAGCGTCACACACGGGGCACTGGGTGGAGGTAGAGAGCGTCACACACGGGGCACTGGGTGGAGGTAGAGAGTGTCACACGGGGCACTGGGTGGAGGTAGAGAGCGTCAGACACGGGGCACTGGGTGAGGGTAGAGAGTGTCACACACGGGGCACTGGGTGGAGGTAGAGAGCGTCACACACGGGGCACTGGGTGGAGGTAGAGAGTGTCACACACGGGGCACTGGGTGGAGGTAGAGAGCGTCAGACAAGGGGCACTGGGTGGAGGTAGAGAGCGTCACACACGGGGCACTGGGTGAAGCTAGAGAGCGTCACACGGGGCACTGGGTGGAGGTAGAGAGCGTCACACACGGGGCACTGGGTGGAGGTAGAGAGCGTCACACACGGGGCACTGGGTGGAGGTAGAGAGCGTCACACACGGGGCACTGGGTGGAGGTAGAGAGCGTCACACACGGGGCACTGGGTGGAGGTAGAGAGCGTCACACACGGGGCACTGGGTGGAGGTAGAGAGCGTCAGACAAGGGGCACTGGGTGGAGGTAGAGAGCGTCACACACGGGGCACTGGGTGACGGTAGAGCGTGTCACCCAGACGCTGATGTTAAACGGCTGTTTCACTCCACAGGGACCTGGATCTCTCCGATTTCCTCATCAATCCCAAGGCTAAAAACTCCAAATACGACCTGATCGCTGTTTCGAATCACTACGGAGGACTTCGCGATGGGCATTGTGAGTACAGCACAGCATAGGAGCTGGGAGGAGGCCATTCAGCCCCTCCCCTCGAGCCTGTTACACGGGAACAGGAGGAGGCCATTCAGCCCCCCTCCTCGAGCCTGTTACACGGGAACAGGAGGAGGCCATTCAGCCCCTCTCCTCGAGCCTGTTACACGGGAACAGGAGGAGGCCATTCAGCCCCCCTCCTCGAGCCTGAACAGGAGGAGGCCATTCAGCCCCTCTCCTCGAGCCTGTTACGTAGGAACAGGAGGAGGCCATTCAGCCTCCTCCTCGAGCCTGTTACACAGGAACAGGAGGAGGCCATTCAGCCCTTTGAGTCTGGGCTAGGGGTGTGGGTTTGGTGACTGCCGTTGGGTACTGTGTGGCGCAGGGAGGCGGGTGAAGGTATAAGTACGGCTGCACACCGGCCAGACAGAGCTGCTATTGAGGATCCAGTCACCCGCACCCCTGTGGGAAGGTGTCAGAGGGTCAGGTGCAGCCCCGAATGAGAGTCGGCACCCGTGGGAGAGGGAGATGTGGTTTTTGGGGGGGTGGGGATAGAGGGACAGATGAGAACTTTAATGGTTGGTGTCCACTTGCAGATACGACAATCGCCAGGAACAAAGATGACGGTCAGTGGTATTACTTTGACGATAGTAAGGTGACCTTCGCCTCGATGGACCATATCGTGGTGAGTGAGAAGCCATTAGTGTCTTAACTCAGCCCAGTGCCACCTTTCAACCAGGGCCCTGACCAGATTCACCCTCCCGCCCTCTGTAACCCTCAGCTCGTCCGGAACTCCACTGTCCGCCCCCCCCCATGTCCGAACTCACACCGAGTCCCCTTCACCCTTCACCCACTGTGCTCACTGACCCACACTGGCTCCCGGTCCGGCAACACCTCCCTATCTCCGTAGCCCCCTCCAGTCCCTACACCCCTCCCTATCTCTGTAACCTCCTCCAGCCCCTACAACTCTCCCTATCTCTGTAACCTCCTCCAGCCCCTACAACCCTCCCTATCTCTGTAACCTCCTCCAGCCCCTACAACCCTCCCTATCTCTGTAACCTCCTCCAGCCCCTACAACTCTCCCTATCTCTGTAACCTCCTCCAGCCCCTACAACCCTCCCTATCTCTGTAACCTCCTCCAGCCCCCTACAACCCTCCCTATCTCTGTAACCTCCTCCAGCCCCTACAACCCTCCCTATCTCTGTAACCTCCTCCAGCCCCTACACCCCTCCCTATCTCTGTAACCCCCTCCAGCCCCTACAACCCTCCCTATCTCTCTAACCTCCTCCAGCCCCTACAACCCTCCCTATCCCTGTAACCTCTGCAGGTCCTACAACGCTCCCTATCTCTGTAACCTCCTCCAGCCCCTACACCCCTCCCTATCTCTATAACTTCCTCCAGCCCCTACACCCCTCCCTATCTCTGTAACCCCCTCCAGCCCCTACAACCCTCCCTATCTCTGTAACCTCCTCCAGCCCCTACAACCCTCCCTATCCCTGTAACCTCTGCAGGTCCTACAACGCTCCCTATCTCTGTAACCTCCTCCAGCCCCTACACCCCTCCCTATCTCTATAACTTCCTCCAGCCCCTACACCCCTCCCTATCTCTGCAACCCTCTGAGATCTCTGCGCTCCTCCAATTCAAGCCTCTTGACCATCCCCCGATTCCCATCGCTCCACCGTTGGCGGCCGGGTCCCTCCCCCTCACCCTCGGTCGCCCTCGGTCCCCCTCGACCCAATCTCCCCCTTCACCTTCTCCGCTCTAAAGGGGAACGATCCCGGTTCCTCCGGCCCCCGCGCTGTGTGAACCGGCAGCATTAACTCCCTTGTTCTCTGCCTGACAGAGCAGCGCTGCCTATGTGCTGTTCTACCAGCTGCAGGAGAAGATCAGCCGGCCTGTGGAGCCAGCTGCCTGTCCGAGCTGCACCACCCAGGACGAGAAGCCATCGCCCCCAGCCGACGAGGAGACGATGGACCTGGACTGACCGCCTCCTCCCTTGGGACCGGAACCCCTCCCGCTCTCCTATCCCCCCCATCAGCAAGCGGAGCAAGACCCCCTGCCCACCTTATCCACCACGGCCCCCCCATCGGATCAGGCAGACCCAATCCAGGACTCCGGGGTCGAAGGTGTGGAGGAGCCTGTCGTCTGATGGGTCAGTGAGGAAGGAGAGAGAGGTGGGGGGGAATGGGCTTCGGAGCCCCCCCCCGGCCTCGTTCTAACCTGTGTCCGAGCGTGGGATCTGACTCTGCGCTGCTTTTTAAACGCGCTGCTGGGGTGGGGACTCTCTCTCTCTGTCTCCGCGTGGCCTGAGTTCCAGGCGAGTTTTAAATTTTTAAACTGTCTCCAACCCGGGACCCCCCCCACCTCTACCACCACCGCCGCCTCCTCCGCCAGGCGCTGGACCCTCCCCTCTCAGCCGAGACCAGGTAAGAAGCATCGGGAGAGGTGGTGGGATCTGGGGGTGGGTGGGTGGGGGGGAGGGAGGGGTACAGGAGGTTTTATCTACAATCTCCCCACCCCCCCCCCCTCCAATCCCAAAGCCCAAACCCGGCGAGAGACCCTCTGTCGCTGAGGGAGGGTCACGGCCGAGGAGGCCTGGTGGGGGCTCCTTGGTCACTCACCGAGGGGGGTGGCAGAGGGACCTTCGTCGGGCCTCGGAGGGTGGTGGGGGGGGTTGTCGGTTTATTCTGGTCGTCCAAATTCTCTCTCCACCCCCCCCCAGCCTCGCAGTCCAGCCCGAACCGCCGGTCTTCGGCTACGGGCATCGGTAGCATATTCGACCTGGTGAGGCATCACTCCTGGCGCGCGCCTCCCCCAACTCCACCGAGGGTCCCCAGGCCGTGCGGTAATTCCCGCGCCTGGCCACGATTCCCCGATTCGAGTGAGGGGGGGGGGGGTGGGGGTGGTTTGTGGGGTGACGTGCGGGATCTTGCTATGCGATACGCTGGTTCCAGATTCTGGGAGAGTGGAATATTATTTGGAAAGGTTGGTCTTTTCTCTCAAACTGTTTGATTATCTCAGGGATTTACTGTTCGATGCAATTACGATGCAAAGGAATTCCAGTTTCCAGTGAAACGTTCCCCTCTCCCATCTCCCCCCTCCCTCTCTCCCTCTCCCTCTCCCTCTCCCTCATCCTCTCCCTCTCCCCGCCTCCACTGTCTAGGGATTGGAGTAACTTCAACCTCCGCCGACCCCACCTTGCAGCATTTTTACCGCCCCCCTCCTCCCCTCCTCCGAGGGTCACGGCTCTTTCTCCGTGTGAGGGTTCCCTCTGCTCCCAGTCGATTCCCTCTCCTCCCACTGTGATCTTTGGGACATTTCCGCATGTGGCCTTAATGCTTGTTTTGGGTGTGGAGTGGGTGGTGGGGTGGTTGCGCTATCAGGATAGGGGGGGTCTGTCAGCGCACTGTCGATGTGACGGCTGTGTGAGGATGGGAAGGTTGAAAGATTTTTTAATATATATAGACCGCTCTATTTATACCGCGTTCAAAACTCCACACTGGGTCTGCGCACACTCCCCGCCCAGTCACTGTGAATAGTTTTAGGAGCTCTGCTCATGCAGTCGTGTGCATGCATAATACACATACGTGTGCACACTTGCTCTCTCTCTCATGCTCGTACGCACAGTCACTCTCTCTCTCTCTCTCTCTCTCTAACACACACACTCTCACTCTTACTCTCTCGCTCTCTCTCGCTCTCTCTTGCGCTCTCTCGCGCTCTCTCGCGCTCTCTCGCGCTCTCTCGCGCTCTCTCGCTCTCTCTCGCTCTCTCTCGCTCTCTCTCGCGCTCTCTCGCGCTCTCTCGCGCTCTCTCGCTCTCTCTCGCGCTCTCTCTCGCGCTCTCTCTCGCGCTCTCTCTCGCGCTCTCTCTCGCGCTCTCTCTCGCTCTCTCTCGCTCTCTCTCGCTCTCTCTCGCTCTCTCTCGCTCTCTCGCGCTCTCTCGCGCTCTCTCGCGCTCTCTCGCGCTCTCTCGCGCTCTCTCGCACAATGTTAGCTATGAGCAGTTTGTGGGAGAGGGGCTACACTGCAGACAGAGCTACGTCGGTTATCATTCCTTACCCTCGCCCCCGGAAACAGATGCCCTATCGGTCAGCACTCACCAGACCAGGGTTATCTGCCCCTTGGCATTGGAGCTTTCACTCAAGCTTGTTGCTCCTGACCGAGAGGGGGGCAGGGGGCGAGTCGAGGGCCTGGAGGGGGGGGTGGATGAGCGAGTGAGTCGAGGGTCTGGGGGGTGGGAGTGGGAAGAGTGCCCGGTGAACAGTTCTGTGATTTGCTGTTTGATTCCAAGCCCCTGGCACAAAGGGGATTCACAGGGGGAATTGCCCCCTCCCTATGACCCTCTAAAGGCACAGGTTCCAACACACGTCCTTCCTCAGGGAGGAGATCAAATTCCAGGCCCTCACCCAGCCAAGCGAGCGGTTTTGGGGGTGGTCGAGAGGGGGCCGGTGGGGGTTTGAGGCTGTTAGGGTTGTAAAATGGATGGTTTGATCTGAGTGAGGCAGGCGGGTGATCCAGACCCACGTTCCACTCCCTCCTCCCACTGTACAGCCTCAACCAGAATCAATCGGGGAATTCTCATCTTCCAGCCATGTTTCTGTTATGGATTTTGCCCTGGGGGGAGGGGGAGGGGGTGGGGGAGGGGGTGGGGGCCTCAGGGAAATGGATGGACATCTGGGGCCACCAGTCACAGTCGGACTGTTTTCAGTCTCTCAGGGTGGGGGGGGTGCGGTTTGGAACCCATGGCTCAGGTGCAGTCTCATCGGGATGGGGCCAGAACGCTCCTCACTCCCTCTCTCCTCCCTCCCCCTCCCGCTGTCTCCTCCCGCTCTCTCTTCCCCTCCCCCTCCCGCTCTCTCCTCCCTCCCCCCCGCTCTCTCCTCCCTCCCCCTCCCGCTCTCTCCTCCCTCCCCCTCCCGCTCTCTCCTCCCCTCCCCCTCCCGCTCTCTCCTCCCTCCCCCTCCCGCTCTCTCCTCCCTCCCCCTCCCGCTCTCTCCTCCCTCCCCCTCCCGCTCTCTCCTCCCTCCCCCTCCCGCTCTCTCCTCCCTCCCCCTCCCGCTCTCTCCTCCCTCCCCCTCCCGCTCTCTCCTCCCTCCCCCTCCCGCTCTCTCCTCCCTCCCCCTCCCGCTCTCTCCTCCCTCCCCCTCCCGCTCTCTCCTCCCTCCCCCTCCCGCTCTCTCCTCCCTCCCCCTCCCGCTCTCTCCTCCCTCCCCCTCCCGCTCTCTCCTCCCTCCCCCTCCCGCTCTCTCCTCCCTCCCCCTCCCGCTCTCTCCTCCCCTCCCCCTCCCGCTCTCTCCTCCCCTCCCCCAACCATTGCCACTGGACAGTGGTCAGCAGCCCTGCCCAGCTAACCATCCCGCTCTGGCCAAACCTGGGCAGCCATTCCCGTGCCTGAACTCCTGAACCCACCTGTACAACTTGTCGAACTGATTTTGGTAAATAGACACTGATTTTAAAGAGTCTCTCGGCAGATATATATTGTATTTTCATATAAAGAGAGAGACTAGCCTGCTTTTTTTTTGTTTAGTTAATTGCTGCTCTACAAAATGATGGGTTTTTATTGTTGCAACAGCTCAGACTTGTGTATATAAATATATTAAAAAACCAAAATGATTTAAATTAAAGCACTCCTCTCTTGCTGCGCATGTCTGACTCTCGCTGGACCCACTCCCTGCTACCCCCGCTCACACAGATAGCAACACGTCTCTGGGAGAAACTCCTGACTACTTCTGCTCTGGAAGGCGCTACCTGAAAGGGCGATGGAAGGAAGCAGATTCGATAGGGACGCTTAATAGGGGGTGGGGAGCAAGCGAGCAGAGAAGGTGAAGGGGGCGGAGATTGAATCAAGGCGTTCAGAATGACGAGGGGGTTTGGATCGAGTGAATAAGGAGAAACTGTTTCTAGTGGCGGGAGGGTCAGTAACCAGAGTTGGATTTAGTTAATGTTAATGAACTAACTTAATTTTTGGCATTTATTTATGGCGAGGGGAATGGAATATTAAAAAAAATCGGCAAGGGTTTTGCCGGGCCTTGTCCAGACCACACCTGGAGCGCTGTGCACAGGTTTAGAATCTCATTCCATAAAAGGATGTAAATGTATTGGAAGCAGTTCGGAGAAAGTTAACTTGAATCATTCCCGAGAGGGAGGGGAGGGGAGGTTTGTCCGACCAGGAAAGGTTGAGCAGGTTGGGGCCCTGTGCCCGCCGGAGTTTAGAAGAACGAGAGGTTGATCTGGTTGAAACATGCTGAGGGACTTTGATAGGGTTTGGGTGCCTGGAGGATGTTTCCCCCTTGTAGGCCATTCAGCCCATCCCGCTTGCTCTGCTATTCGACTCGATCAGGGCTGATCATCCAGTTCCACGTCTTTTTTCCCCCCTACACTCTTTCCCCCCTCCCCCCACCCCCAATATCCCTTCACATCATTGGTATTAGAAGCGGGGGACACCGTTTAAGAATGAGAGGTCTACCGTTTAAGAGGGAGATGAGATTAGAAAGTGTAGATGTACAAAGGGACCTGGGTGTCCTTGTCCATAAGTCACTGAAGGCTAACATGCAGGTGCAGCAGCCAGTGAGGAAGGCTAATGGTGTGCTGGCCTTGGTCGTAAGAGGATTGGAGTACAGGAGAATTCTTGCTTCGATTGTATCGAACCTTGGTTAGGCTGCACACGGAGTACTGGGTGTGCAGCTTTGGTCCCCTTACCTGAGGAAGGATATTATTGCCATAGAGGGAGTGCAACCGAGGTTCACCTGCTTTTGAGAGTGAGGGAGGAAATCAGAAGCACGAAGGTATAAGAGCAAGATTCTGTCGAATGTCTGTTGTGTGTGTGCGTGCAGCACCTCCAATGGTGGGAGGATGGAATTGCACTGTGACATGTTTACATAGCAAACTCCCATTCTAAATGTGGAGCGAAGGATTTAATCTGGAAAGGGTCAGCAGGAAGTGAGCACTGGTAAAGAACCTTTTTTTTTTGGACTGGGGCTTTAAAAAAAAAACTACCATGATGCAGTTGAAAGACATGTTCACTGGAGCAGGATGATGAATATCTACAATGCTGCTATCCTGGGACATAGGGTGCCAGAAAAGAACAGGATGGTGCCAGACAGGGGTTCTCAACTAAGGGGAACTGCCTGACCACAGCATTTTAATGGGTTCGTGACCAGGGTTTTGTGTGGTAGCAGTACAAGAACAGCTCCTAGTCTGCAAAGAGGGAAGACATAAAACCCCCCCTCTCCTGTGTTTGTCAGATTACAGCAATTCTGCCATAGTAGTTAGCTGGCTATCCCTCCGATCTCTGTAACCTGCTTTCTCTGAAAACCCCTGTCAAGAGGAAAAGGGGAAGAAATCCCCAGTGAACCACAGACTGAAAGTGCTGGGAGACCACCTCGTGTGATCAACGACAAACTGCAAGGAATTGGGAAGATGTCGATTAAAATCAACCCATCTAATCCTGTACTCCAGATTGGTGCTATTGATCTGTTTTACCTCACCATTAAAAGCCATGTTTTGTGTGTCTTATGTGTGTGTGTGTATAGGGATTTAAGAAGCAGGTAAAGTTTAAGTTATGGAGTTAGAAGTTAGTTCATAATTCTTTCTTTTGCCCCTAGTTAAAAACAATTTGTTTAATAAACAGTTATTTACTTATTAAGTTTACAAACCCTGGTGTTCGTATTCTGTTAACCTAAATTAGACAGGTAGAATTGGGGCGATCTGGTGGTTTGGTCAACCATTTCACGTCTGTCACAGCTCGGGGAGCAGTGGGACTTGATATTACAGCGCACTATCTCCGGTGAGCCGTGACAAAGTTTGGGGGCTGGGGTCCGGGATATTTTGGAACAAAAGACGACGGCGATTTGGGTGTCGATTTAGTGAGTAACAAAAGCTAAAAGGAAACACCAGGTTTGTACTGTCAAAAATAAGATGGCACTGGAAACTGCTAAAGCTTTCCTGTAAGTGGAAGAGGGGTCCTTGACGATCTTACAAAGGATTCCAAAAGCCAGGTTCATCGAATCGGCAAGTACATTAAGAGTAGGGTTGCCTGCCAAAGCGAGGAAGGCAGAGATGATCGAAAAGGTGGCACAGCATTTGAAATTGGAAGTGATACCCAGTGAAGAGGCTGGAGGTAGTGAGGCTTCAGTTAGAAGTGAAGAGACTTGAATTTGAACAAGCAAAGGAAATGGAAAAAAACTCGAGATGGAGGCAGCCGAAACGGAAAGAGAAAGGCAAGAGAGAGAAAGAAAACAGGGAAGGGGTTTAGAAATGACGGGGTTAGAAAAGGAGGAGAGAGAGAGAGAATTTCAGCTCCGAATGCTGCCAGTTAAAAAAAGAATCACCAGTAGGTGAGACAGGGCTTATTTCCAGATCAGAACCCAGAGGGGGTGGGGGGGGATGTTTAAACCTATGCACGCTCTTCCCAAAATTTGAGGAAAGGGATGTTGAAGGATTCTTTATGTCATTTGAGAAGATAGCTAAACAGATGGACTGGCCAAAGGAGAACTGGACCTTACCCATGCAGAGCCAGTTGACAGGCAGAGCACAGGAAATCTATGCTTCACGGTCAGAGGAGGTTTCTAGGGATTATGACGCGGTGAAAAAGGGCCATTTTGAGTGGATGTGAGTTTTGAAATTTAAGGAAACGGCCTGGGCAAACTTAAGCTGAGTTCGAAAGGATTAAGCAAAGCAGTTTTGGCTGGTGGATACGAGCATTAGGAGTTGAAACTACCTATGAAGTTCTGAGAGAGAGACCATTCTCTTGGGGAGAATTTACAAACTTCCGACCTTCTCTGATAAGAGCCTATGTTGAAGACCAAAGGGTTGCAACAGTTAGACAGGCGGCAGTAATAGCTGACGGTTATGAGCTGACCCGTATAAGTAAACCTTTTTTCCATCACCCCCCCCTTAAATTTGAAAAGGATAGAAAGCGGGAGAGTGAAAGGAAGGCCAGTAGCCTGGGTAAAGAATGGAGAGCTGGGAATACCTTGAGACCTCCTCCCCAGATCGGGAAGGAAGGTGCTGAGGTTGGAGGTGAAACGCGAGGGCCTAAGTGTTGCCGTTGCAATAAAGTGGGACACGTTGGTTCAGAATGCTGGAAGTTGCGAGGGAAGCCCACGGGGCTTATTGGAATTCGTAAGAGCGAGTCCGAAAAGGGAACTCGGAGAGAGAACGCCATGGATCAAATTGTAGCTTTAACTACAAATAAGGGTCTGGAGGTAACCACTGCCGTGAATGCAGGTGAAGTAAATAAGGTGGATGAGAGATATAAAGGGTTTTTATCTAAAGGAAAGATAACCCCCTTTTCATCAAATGATGCAGCTAAACCTATAACTATGTTAAGAGACACAGGAGTTACTCAAACTCTTTTGCCAGAGAAGGACCTAGTTTTCCCTCCAGGGAGTTCAATGAAAGCTAAAGTATTGGTAAAGGGGATGAGTGAAGAGTATATCCCGGTTCCACTGTACAAAGTGCAATTGGAATGTGATTTGTTATCTGGGTCGGTGGTTGTAGGAGCGGTTAAGAAGTTACCCGTGGATGGGGTTAATTTACTCCTGGGGAATGATTTGGCAGGAGTGAAGGTTATAGCTTCACCCATGATTATGGAAAGTCCGAGAGGGGCTGAAGAGAGGGAGCAGTCACAAGGACAAGTTCCTGGTATTTTTCCATTGTGTGTGGTGACCGGAGCAACGGCTGAACAAAGTCCATCACCAGAGGTCAAAGTAACACCACGAGCAGATGTTAGAGTGGCCGCAACTTTCTTTAAGGATGGGGATCGTTCAAAGGAAGTGTTTGGCAGGTCTTCATCAATCGAGGCTCAGGAAGCAGGTCCAGAGTTAAACAAGTCAATGCAGTCAGCTCACACTGAGGCTGAAGGAGTTCCGGAATTAACTGATAAGGAAGGGGAGACGCCCTCACAGACCTGCGGACGAGGAATGGAATGGAAGGTCGTTCATCAGATAGTGGTACCGCCCAAATATCGTAAGGGGATATTGCAAGTAGCACCTAAAATCCCTATGGCAGGACATGTAGGAATATGGAAACATCCAAGCTTCGATAAACAGGCAATTTACCTGGCCAAGACTTAATAAGGAACATAGTGCAATTTTGTAAAACGTGTCATGCATGTCAGGTAGTAGGTAAACCCCAAACATGTAATCAAACCAGCGCCTTTCATACCCATACCAGTTTTTGAAGGACCATTCAGTCGGGTATTAGTAGATGGTGTAGGACCGTTACCCAAAACGAAAGCAGGAGCGTGTAAGGTAGCACGGGAGCAGACTAGTGGAAAAGAGTCGGAGGAACAAGTCAAGTCAAAGTCCAGCCCACGTGATCCAGAGCAGAGTAACGGCAAAGAGGAGAAATCCAGAAGTGGACAGAGTAAAGATGAAGATGGAGAGGGGAAAGGGACAAATCTAGAAGAAAAGTTCGGGTTAAAGAAAGAGGAAAACATGCAAACTCAAGGAGCAGAGGCAGGGAAGAAAAAACACAAGGAAAAGTGGGTCAAATCCAGTAGTAATGACGCGGAACAGGTCAAGAGTGAAGATCGAGAATAAAAAGAGCAAAATCCAAAAGCAAGGAAAGGGTTAGAGGAGCGGGTGGGGTCCTCTCCCAAGAAACCATATCGATATCGGAGGAAGTGCTCTACAGCAGAAGAAGAAACTCTAGCATTGTCGTCGTCTCTTCAAGGCCTCTTGAGGTTTATGTCCGACACGATAACCAAGGAACGCTAATCTACACTGACCATAATCCGGTCGCGTTCATTCAGGAATTTCAAACGCGAGACTGTTTCGATGGAGTCTATTGTTTCAACCATTCAATGTGCAGATTCTTCAGGCTGCAAAGATAATGCGATCGCGGATGCATTGTCCCGGGTGTAAATTACTGACCCAAGTATAAGGGGGAAGGATGGATGAATGAATGAATGCAAGTCTCATGTTTTGTTGCCCGTGTGTCACGTACCTTGTGATGAAACGCATTTTTTAAATGGTGTTTCGTCCTTTTTAAGGGTGGGTGAAGGCACGAAAGGAACCTTTTTTTTTTATCTTGGACTGCAGCTTTAAAATTGGACTGTGGCTTTAAAAAAAAAACTACCATGGCTGCATTCGAAAGACGTGCTTACTGGAACAGGATGAGAAAAATCTACAATGTTGCTATCCTGGAACAGAGTGTGCCACCAGAGAACAGGATGGTGCTGGAAAGGGGGAACTGCCTGATGACAGCGTTTTAACTGGCTCCTGACCAGTGCGGTAACAGTGCAGACAGAACAGCAAAGAGGGAAGACCTAAAACCTCTCTCTCTCACTCCCGTGTTTGTAAGATTCCAGTAATTCTGCCATAGTTGCTAGCTGGCTATCCCCCACATCCCCTGTAACCTGCTTTCTCTGAAAACCCCTGTCAAGAGGGAAAGAAAAAATCACCAGTAGAGATGTTGGAAAGCAAGTTTTTCAACCAGTGAACCACAGACTGAAAGTGCTGGGAGACCATCTCGCGTCATCAACAACAAACTGCAAGGAATCCGGAAGACATCGATCGAAATCAACCCATCGAATCCTGTACTCCAGGTTGGTGCTATTGAACTGTTTTATCTCACTCTTAAAATCCACGTTTTTGTGTGTCCTGTGTCTTTTATGTGTGTGTGTGTATAGGGATTTAAGAAAGGGGGTAGAGTTTAAGTTATGGAGTTAGAAGTTAGCAGTTGATATTTCTTTCCTTTGTCACTAGTTAAAGACAATTTGTTCAATAAACTGTTATTTACTTGTTAAGTTTACAAGCCTGGTGCTCGTGTTCTGTTAACCTCAATTAAACAGTTTGGTAGAATTGGGGCGATCTGGTGGTTTGGTCAAACTCTTCACACTTGTCTCAGCTCGGGGAGCAGTGGGGCTCGATATGACAGCGCACTACCCCCACTGAGTCCTGACAGCACGATAGTCATAGTTTAAAATTTACACTGTTGGATGAAAGATGTGCGGTTCCACAGAGCACTGGGAGACAGCAGCTTTGTCCTGGACTGATTAGATTCCACCCGCTCGCTCGCTCACAGGTCAGACCCGCTGGGTGCCCTGCACCCTGCCCACCGCCAGCACTGTTCTCCGCAGAACTGCTCAGCAATCTCTGGGGGGTGGGAGAATCTCGGGAGTCTCCCCTCGGTCCCCAGCGTGGCTGAGGGTGAGGATGACCGCCCTGCAGGACTAGAGCTGTATCGCCTCTTTGTGAATTACACAGAGAGGAGCAGGGCTTCTGCTAAGGGGAGAGGGTCAGGAGGCCATTCAGCCCCTCGAGTCCCTGCTATTCAGTAAGGTCATGGCTGCTGAGAGATATTTCAACTAGGTGGGGGGCCATCAATATGAGACAGTCACTAATAAATCCAATCGGTGGGGAATTCAGGAGAAACGTCTTTACCCAGAGAGCGGGGGGAATGTGGAACTCGCTCCCACAGGGAGTGGTCGAGGTGAATCGTGTCGATGTGTTTAAGGGGGGAGCTGGATAAACACACGAGGGGGAAAGGGATAGAAGGGTAGGGGGTGGGAAGAGGCTCAGAGCAGAGGGGCCAAAGGGCCTGTTTCTGTGCTGTCAGTGATCACTGAGGGATGCTATCCTGTGACAGTCGGAGAGCTATCTGACTGACCCTGATGGACACAAGCTTATTTATTGTACTTTGATGTTTATTCATTTTAAACCCGGTCTCGAATTAATTTACAGATTGGTAAATAATCACAGGGGTGGCAGTGGAGATCGGAGCCTGGCTCCCTGCGGAGACTCAGAACATCGCCTGGTGCTGCTCCTTATGGTAAAACTGCTCCAAATTCAGGTCATTCCCCATCAGCTCCTCTTCCACACTCTCCAGGGCCCACCGGTGGTCCACCACCTCCAGAGCCTCCCACTCGGCCTGGCGGGGGAGACAACAGTGTCAGTGGGTAGAGAGTAACCCAGGGGAATCCACTCCCCCCCCCAGACAGGGAGATCTAATGCAGGGGAATCCACTCCCCCCACCCAGACAGGGAGATCTAACCCAGGGGAATCCACTCCCGCCCCCTCCACCCCACCCCGAGACAGGGAGATCTAACCCAGGGGAATCCACTCCCCCCCCCCAGACAGGGAGATCTAACCCAGGGGAATCCACTCCCCCCCCCCAGACAGGGTGACCTAACCCAGGGGAATCCACTCCCCCCCCCCCCCTCAGATGGAGACCGATTAACGTACAGACTGAGCAGGGTAGAGAGTAACTCAGGGGAATCCACTCCCCCAGACAGGGAGATCTAACCCAGGGGAATCCACTCCCTGTCCAGACAGGGAGATCTAACCCAGGGGAATCCACTCCCCCCCCCCCCTCAGATGGAGACCGATTAACGTACAGACTGAGCAGGGTAGAGAGTAACTCAGGGGAATCCACTCCCCCAGACAGGGAGATCTAACCCAGGGGAATCCACTCCCACCCCCTCCACCCCACCCCGAGACAGGGAGATCTAACCCAGGGGAATCCACTCCCACCCCCTCCACCCCACCCCGAGACAGGGAGATCTAACCCAGGGGAATCCACTCCCCCCCAGACAGGGAGATCTAACCCAGGGGAATCCACTCCCCCCTCCCCCACCCCAGACAGGGAGATCTAACCCAGGGGAATCCACTACCCCCCAGACAGAGAGATCTAACCCAGGGGAATCCACTCCCCCCCCCCCCACCCCAGACAGGGAGATCTAACCCAGGGGAATCCACTCCCCCCCAGACAGGGAGATCTAACCCAGGGGAATCTAACCCAGGGGAATCCACTCCCCCCCCCCCAGACAAGGAGATCTAACCTAGGGGAATCCACTCCCCCCAGACAGGGAAATCTAACCCAGGGGAATCCACTCCCCCCAGACAGGGAGATCTAACCCAGGGGAATCCACTCCCCCCCCCCCCCCCTCAGATGGAGACCGATTAACGTACAGACTGAGCAGGGTAGAGAGTAACTCAGGGGAATCCACTCCCCCAGACAGGGAGATCTAACCCAGGGGAATCCACTCCCCCCAGACAGGGAGATCTAACCCAGGGAAACCCACTCCCTGTCCAGACAGGGAGATCTAACCCAGGGGAATCCACTCCCCCCAGACAGGGAGATCTAACCCAGGGGAATCCACTCCCCCCAGACAGGGAGATCTAACCCAGGGGAATCCACTACCCCCAGACAGGGAGATCTAACCCATGGGAATCCACTCCCCCCAGTCAGGGAGATCTAACCCAGGGGAATCCACTCCCCCCAGACAGGGAGATCTAACCCAGCGGAACCCACTCTCCCCAGTCAGGGAGATCTAACCCAGGGGAATCCACTCCCCCCAGACAGGGAGATCTAGCCCAGGGGAATCCACCCCCTGTCCATACAGGGAGATCTAACCCAGGGGAATCCACTCCCTGTCCAGACAGGGAGATCTAACCCAGGGAAACCCACTCCCTGTCCAGACAGGGAGATCTAACCCAGGGGAATCCACTCCCCCCCCTCCTCAGATGGAGACCGATTAACGTACAGACTGAGCAGGGTGGAGAGTAACTCAGGGGAATCCACTCCCCCAGACAGGGAGATCTAACCCAGGGGAATCCACTCCCCCCAGACAGGGAGATCTAACCCAGGGAAACCCACTCCCTGTCCAGACAGGGAGATCTAACCCAGGGGAATCCACTCCCCCAGACAGGGAGATCTAACCCAGGGGAATCCACCCCCTCCACCCCACCCCGAGACAGGGAGATCTAACCCAGGGGAATCCACTCCCCCCCAGACAGGGAGATCCAACCCAGGGGAATCCACTCCCCCCTCCCCCACCCCAGACAGTGGGATCTAACCCAGGGGAATCCACTCCCCCCCCCCCCCAGACAGTGGGATCTAACCCAGGGGAATCCACTCCCCCACCCCAGACAGGGAGATCTAACCCAGGGGAATCCACTCCCCCCCCCACCCCAGACAGGGAGATCTAACCCAGGGGAATCCACTCCCCCCCAGACAGGGAGATCTAACCCAGGGGAATCTAACCCAGGGGAATCCACTCCCCCCCCAGACAAGGAGATCTAACCTAGGGGAATCCACTCCCCCCAGACAGGGAAATCTAACCCAGGGGAATCCACTCCCCCCAGACAGGGAGATCTAACCCAGGGGAATCCACTCCCCCCCCCCCTCAGATGGAGACCGATTAACGTACAGACTGAGCAGGGTAGAGAGTAACTCAGGGGAATCCACTCCCCCAGACAGGGAGATCTAACCCAGGGGAATCCACTCCCCCCAGACAGGGAGATCTAACCCAGGGAAACCCACTCCCTGTCCAGACAGGGAGATCTAACCCAGGGGAATCCACTCCCCCAGACAGGGAGATCTAACCCAGGGGAATCCACTCCCCCCCAGACAGGGAGATCTAACCCAGGGGAATCTAACCCAGGGGAATCCACTCCCCCCCCAGACAAGGAGATCTAACCTAGGGGAATCCACTCCCCCCAGACAGGGAAATCTAACCCAGGGGAATCCACTCCCCCCAGACAGGGAGATCTAACCCAGGGGAATCCACTCCCCCCCCCCTCAGATGGAGACCGATTAACGTACAGACTGAGCAGGGTAGAGAGTAACTCAGGGGAATCCACTCCCCCAGACAGGGAGATCTAACCCAGGGGAATCCACTCCCCCCAGACAGGGAGATCTAACCCAGGGAAACCCACTCCCTGTCCAGACAGGGAGATCTAACCCAGGGGAATCCACTCCCCCAGACAGGGAGATCTAACCCAGGGGAATCCACTCCCCCAGACAGGGAGATCTAACCCAGGGAAACCCACTCCCTGTCCAGACAGGGAGATCTAACCCAGGGGAATCCACTCCCCCCAGACAGGGAGATCTAACCCAGGGGAATCCACTCCCCCCAGACAGGGAGATCTAACCCAGGGGAATCCACTCCCCCCAGACAGGGAGATCTAACCCAGGGGAATCCACTCCCCCCAGACAGGGAGATCTAACCCAGGGGAATCCACTCCCCCCAGACAGGGAGATCTAACCCAGGGGAATCCACTCCCCACAGACAGGGAGATCTAACCCAGGGGAATCCACTCCCCCCAGTCAGGGAGATCTAACCCAGGGGAATCCACTCCCCCCAGACAGGGAGATCTAACCCAGCGGAACCCACTCTCCCCAGTCAGGGAGATCTAACCCAGGGGAATCCACTCCCCCCAGACAGGGAGATCTAGCCCAGGGGAATCCACCCCCTGTCCATACAGGGAGATCTAACCCAGGGGAATCCACTCCCTGTCCAGACAGGGAGATCTAACCCAGGGGAATCCACTCCCTGTCCAGACAGGGAGATCTAGCCCAGGGGAATCCACCCCCTGTCCATACAGGGAGATCTAACCCAGGGGAATCCACTCCCTGTCCAGACAGGGAGATCTAACCCAGGGGAATCCACTCCCTGTCCAGACAGGGAGATCTAACCCAGGGGAATCCACTCCCTGTCCAGACAAGGAGATCTAACCCCGGGGAATCCACTCCCTGTCCAGACAGGGAGATCTAGCCCAGGGGAATCCACCCCCTGTCCAGACAAGGAGATCTAACCCCGGGGAATCCACTCCTCCGCTGACGGGGAGAGTGAACATCATTAACATACACAACCAGCCTCCCATGGCCCCCACCCCCATCCCTTCCCTCCCTCCCCCTCCCTCCCTCCACCACACACCTCCTCCCTCTCCTCTCTCACCACCTACCTTGAAAGCCTTGTTGGTGTCGGGTGACAGGGACATGGCAGCCCCTGTGAGCTGGTCCTCCAGGGTCCGGGAGTGGTCGGCTGCTGCAGAGACAGAACGGGAGATATCAAAGGGGTTGGAGGCGTCCCGGGAGCGACCCTGCATTTCGGGAGCGGACAGCGACCCGGGAGTGGGGGGCGGGGGGGGAACTCACCGTTATCCTGGCCCAGGATTAAGGAGTACAAGCGACGCAGTCCGAAAACGTTCAGGAAGTACCAGGAGGCGGAGCTGACCCTGTGGGGGCAGACAGAACGTGTCGGGTTAGTGACGGGAGAGGGTCTTAGCTCGAGTCCAGTGACCCGCTCCCCGCCGCAGACAGACAGGCTATAATCACCCCCAGCCCCTCTCGCAGCCCCCGCCCCCCCCCCCGCCCTCAGGACGTCCCAAGATCAGCAAGATCCCACAAAGAGCAATGCCAGGATGACCAAGATCATCTGTCTTTAGCGATGTCGGTCGAGGGGTAAATATTGGCTTCAGGACACCGGGGGGAGAACCCACCATCTCCCCCCCACCTCACATCTTCCAATCGCGGCCGTGGGATCTTTTACACCCACCCGAGAGGGCAGACGGGGCCTCGGTTTAATGTCTCATCCCGAAAGATGGCACCTTCAGCTTGAAGCGGCTGAATGGCCTCCTCCTGTTCCTGTGTAACAGGCTCAAGAGGGGCTGAATGGCCTCCTCCTGTTCCTGTGTAACAGGCTCAAGATGGGCTGAATGGCCTCCTCCTGTTCCTGTGTAACAGGCTCGCGAAGGGCTGAATGGGCTCCCCCTGTTCCTGTGTAACAGGCTCGAGGAGGGGCTGAATGGCCTCCTCCTGTTCCCGTGTAACAGGCTCGCGAGGGGCTGAATGGCCTCCTGTGTGAGAACTGATGGGACACTCACCAGGATGCATCGAGTGAGACCAGCTCAATTCCACGCTGTAACATGGGTTTGAAGCGGAGAGTCAGTGGGAACGGGACCTTAGCTGTAGAGAGAGAAACAGGAACAGAAAATGCTGCTTAAACTGGGCTGAAACAGGAACGAAAACATCCAAAAAGCACACGCACACTCGCACACAGCAGAGCACTCGCACACACACACTCGCACACAGCAGAGCACTCGCGCACACACACACACACTCGCACGCACACACACACACTCATGCACACAGACTCGCGCACACAAACTCGCACACACAAACTCACACACACAAACTCGCACGCACAAACTCACACACACAAACTCGCACGCACACTCGCACACACACAAACTCGCACACACTCGCACACACACTCGCACACACACAAACTCGCACACACACTCGCACACACACTCGCACACACAAACTCACACACAAATTCGCGCACACACACTCGCGCGCACACACACACACACACACACACACGCGCACACACACTCGCACACACGCGCGCGCACACACTGGCACACACAAACACACACATGCGCACACACACTCGCGCACACACACACGTGCGCACACACACACTCGCGCACACAAACTCTCACACACAAATTCGCACACACACACTCGCGCACACACACACTCGCACGCGCGCACACATTCACACGCTCACACACTCGCACGCGCACACACATTCACACGCACACACACTCGCACGCACACACATTCACACGCACACACACATTCACACGCACACACATTCACACGCACACACACTCGCATGCACACACACTCGCACGCACACACACATTCACACGCACACACACATTCACACGCACACACACTCGCGCGCGCGCGCACACACACACACGCACAGCAAACAGGGGCAAGGATGAGGCGATTGTCAGTAAGAGTTAAAGGACCTGTTCCCCCGCCTCCCCCACCCCCACAGGATTCCCATCCATTGTACCCGCCAGCAACCTTCGCCCATCTATCAATGTCTTCCTTCTGACCAACTGCAGCCTGGCTACCCACCCAATACCCGCTGGCTTCACTCACCATCGCCCCCACCCCGAAATCACAGAGCACAGGAGGAGGCCATTCAACCTCTCTCGAGCCTGTTACACAGGAACAGGAGGAGGCCATTCAGCCCCTCTCGAGCCTGTCACACAGGAACAGGGGGAGGCCATTCAGCCCATCGTCCCTGTGCTGGCTCTTTGAAAGATCTATCTCATTAATCCCACTCTCCCCCCCGCTCTTTCCTCCCTCCCCCACACCCTGTAGATTTTTCCCCTTCGAGTATTTCTCCGATTCCCCCCCTTTTGAACGTTCCTATCGAATCTGCTCCCACCGCCCTTTCAGGCAGCGCCTTCCAGATCACAACAACTCGCTGGGTCAAAAACATTCTCCTCCTCTCCCCCCCACCCCCTCTGGATCTTTTACCGATTCTCTTCAATCTGTGTCTCTGGTTACCGACCCTCCCGCCACTGGAAACAGTTTCTCCTTATTCACTCGATCCAAACCCCCCCCTCGTGATTCTGAACACCTCGATTCAATCTCCCCCTTAACCTTCTCCGCTCGAAAGGGGAACAATCCTGGCTCCTCCAGTCTCTCCATGTGAACTGACCATCCCCTCATCCCCGGGAACCGGTCCTGGTAAATCTCCCTCCCTCCGCACCCTCTCCGAGTCCCTCGACATCCTTCCCAAAGTGCGGGGGCTGGAATTCGATGCAGTACTCAGGCTGGTGGGGGGGTCCCTTGCCTTGAGGCACATTGACCTCGTCCAGCACGGTCCCACTGCCAAGCACACCTTGCGCCCCTCCCGGGCTGACCCAGAGTCCTCTCCAGCCCACACCCATCGTCGAACTGACCCAGACAACGCGCTAACTTACTGGTGACAAATCCCGAGAAGGCCCAGTTGATCCAGCCACCGATCAGGATCATTGGCAGCACGTTGGTCAGGTTCCCCTTCATCATGTCCATCAGCATGCTGGGGTCTGAGAGGAGATCATCGGGGTCAGAGAGCAGAGTGAAGCAGCAGGAATAGTAACAGAGGCAACAAGCGAGCCCCCCACAAACCCCACCCGTCCCCACCAGTACTGTACCCCAGTGTTATAGAGTGACAGACCCGTCCCCACCAGTACTGTACCCCAGTGTTATACAGCGACAGACCCGTCCCCACCAGTACTGTACCCCAGTGTTATACAGTGACAGACCCGTCCCCACCAGTACTGTACCCCAGTGTTACACACTGACAGACCCACCCCCACCAGTACTGTACCCCAGTGTTACACAGTGACAGACCCGTCCCCACCAGTACTGTACCCCAGTGTTATACAGCGACAGACCCGTCCCCACCAGTACTGTACCCCAGTGTTACACAGTGACAGACCTGTCCCCACCAGTACTGTACCCCAGTGTTATACAGTGACAGACCCGTCCCCACCAGTACTGTACCCCAGTGTTATACAGTGACAGACCCGTCC
>NW_027599426.1:0-15000 GCF_964194155.1 Cetorhinus maximus
GTGAAGATTAGTATTTTTTGGAGGGGGGGTAGGGGGGGGTGGGGTGTTGGAGGGGTGCTTGGTATTTGGGGTGGGCGAAGTTTCCATCCCACTTAAAATGAACATGATGTGAAACTTTTATTTTTTTTTAAAGACAGCAATTTTGACTTCGAAGTCAGCTGGCGGGGAACTGACGGGATTTTACACTGGACGGGATGCAGAAACCAGCTTTGCACCCCTTCCAGTGGGATTCTCCCCAAGGCTGCTGCAATTTAAAATTGCTCTCTGACCAAACATTGGGCACAGACTTGAGGCTACAGTTCCAGTATATTTTCTCTCTTAAGTCGAAGCCATTATAGAAATAGTTTTAATCTTGCATTTTTTTTTTTGGCTGCTGCAGAGACTGGAAAGGTGCTTATGGGCGAGGCCATTTCAAAATTCCTGACTTATTCATGCGGCGAATGATCTCTCATTTTCCCCCGAGGGGCAAACACCATTTATTGCCCCCTTTCTCTGCACTGTATTCCCTCCCCCACCCACCCACCCAGTGCATAGTTACAACTTGCAGCTCTGTCTGAACATTGAGTCTGTATGATGCCCCTCCTAGCTGAACAGCCGACCACAGCAAAGATGGGCCCTTGGGCGAGACGTAGAAGGGTGCTGGTGGAATTGATTCCCCGGACTTCTGGAGAAGGTATGGATGGAGACTATTTGCGGGCGTTGGGGGTGGTGGTGGTGTGGTGTGGGGAGGAACTGGGTCAACTCAGTACCATCTTGGGCCAGTCCAGTAAGGACAAGGAGGCTCCTTTATAACTGGGGCAGAGTCTGATCTTCAGCACCCATCAACCCTGGCGCCTGTAACAATGGCAGTTGGGTATAGAGATTTCTGCCATTGCCAATTTCCCCACGCCCCTTAACACACTCCGAAAGCCCCTGTTGGATCAGAATTTGAAAGCACCAGCCCATTCATATAGAGGTGGGTGTGAATGCTAAATCTGTCAAAGGCACCTGCAATATCTAACCAGCTCTTTAACCAAGTGTTTTTAGCTTGACTTTGAACCACTGAGGTGGGAGGTGAGGCAGCAACTGCATCTGACTTCACTCCGATATGGCATGACCTGAAATGCATTGGAATGCAAGGCAAGCGGTTTGATCCCACCTCCCATTTAGGCATCGTGCTAAATCCCGAGCACTTTTTAAAATTGCTTTTCTTTTTTAAGTTATTGTATTGTAATCAATATTTAATATATACAAACGCAGATCAATTTCCATATTTTATCAATGTAGTGAATTGCAATGATATACTTAACTTTCTCATTGTGCTTTTACAAACGTCTAGCAGCACTGACTCATGTTGGTGACTTGTCGGGTTGGGGGGGGTGGGTGGGGGGTGCCCCCTATTTTGGCACGGTGACTCGAGGGTGTTGCTGGCTGCCCAGGATCCTACCCACATTCCATTGCCAGGGATGGCACACAAAGGGGTTGCGGCACTGCACCCCAAGGACAGTCCCATTCCTTCATGGGACAGGAGGCAGGCAGGAAGCACCCAGACCTGTCCACCCCCCCCCCCACCCCCCAAAACCTCCCCCCACCCCCCTACCAATGTGCTTCCTGCAGGGCCTGGCACTAAAGGATGAAGAACTTTGCATTTCATGCTGGCTCACAGCCTCCCTAAAGCAGCATTTTTTTTTTATATACATATATTTTTTTTTATATTTTAATATTTATTATTAATTTCTGGGCGTGGGTTAAAACCGAGCAGCATTTTCTTTTCTTTTCCAAAGGAAGGAACTTGCAAATAAAATCACATTGAATTCAAAACTTTACTGAGCAAAATATCTAGAGCCATGAAATAAAAGATTTGTGAAAAGATTTCTTGAGGGGGTGGGGGGTGGTGAGGGAAAGCCACAGCTAGTCCTGTTCTGTGCCAGGCAGTCGTATATACGAAGCTACTGACCTTATCCCTTTTTTCTCCCCCCCCCAACCCCCCACCCACCCCACCCCCCACAACTTTTTAGTCTTGGTGTGAAAACAATTTGCTATAAACTGCCATAGCTTATCAAGTGTTAGTCTATGAATAGTGTCTAGTTTTAAGCTCTAGTTACTGGGGGGGGGGGAAGGAAGGAAAAAAAAAGCTTTTTAAAAACAAAAATATTACAAAAATTATGTCCAAAAACTGCATGGAGGCCAGCTACCATTTTAAACAAACAGAGATCTGATATTTACTGTGATGCAGGATAATCTCAGACTGTGTTACTGCAGATGATTGTATACTGTATGTCTTTGTACTGTGACTATATTCATAGTAGGTTATCAGAAATTCTATTGTAATTATTTGAAAAATATTGAAATTTATTTCTGGATTTGTGACTGTAAAGATGTGCGTACATTTTGTGGCATTAAAATGGCCTTTAAACCATATTTGAGAGTAAGAATTAGATGCTGACGGAGATTAAAGAAAGGGGACACAATATTTCCATCGCCCAGTTTGGGGATGGAATGGGGAACTGTTGCCACGGACCCTGGTGGTATCCGGACTGAACTGAGCTCGACCTGGTCAAACCAGACATATATTTATGTTCTTTTGTTTGTGGCTTGCTTACAATGTGAGACCGCCCACCCCTGTACAGCAACGTGGTATCCAGAGCATTGGGATATGGGTTTTGCTCTTTGCTGTGGGATGTGGGACCTGCTACTCGGTCCAGGTATCCCCGGCAGACATCCTTCTTGAAGGAACTCGACTGCCTTCTTCATTAGGGAAGGAAAGTGGAGTTGGGGGGTGGGGGGGTCAAATGGGGAGGAAAGTAATTAAACCCCTCTTTACGGAGCCTTCCGATAGGGGATGGGGGACCAGGCTCAGCAGCAGGATACTTGTTCAGTGTCTCCGCAATGTCTCCCTTGTTCCAATTGTTGCTCTCAAACCTTTTCATAGCTCTGGGGGATTGGACCAGTGCAATTGGATCCTTCTCTCCAGTTTGTGAAGCCATCGGTGGGATCAAGCAGAACCTGCTGGATAACTGGGCATGGAATAAAGAGACCAAATCAGTCTGAATCATTCACTATAACTCCCTCCCTCCCCCATCCCATGCATTCCAGAGCCTCTGGTGGGGAGGGGAGGCAGAAGCCAATATTTTAAGTGAAACTGGTATTGAGAGCCACTGTACAATCCTGAACAATTAGTAATTCTAATCATGTCACAAGGACTTTGATCTCCTTGTCTGTCTGCTATCTCCTGGTCAGTCTCTCTTTCTCTCTCTCTCTCTCTCTCTCTCTCTCTGCTCTTTCTTTTATTCCTTTCCCTCTCCACCTCTTTCTCTTTGCCTCTTGTATGTCTCTCTCCAGCTCTGATTGTCTCTCTCTATCCTGCCCTTTTCCTCTGCTTGTGTGTAAGCATTTGTTATCATGACTTTACCATGCCCTAGATCCACCAGTGTTTTTTACACTTTGTGAAAATGAGGTTTATTTTGATATTTATGAATATTTTGCTCCTGTTACAAGGTGAAATCCGAGTTTGTTGGATCAATAACCTGCATGAAATGAGATTTGCAATGTTTTACTATGTGTTAATAAAGGAACTATTGATGCTAATTCCAAATGTGTCTGCTTTTTTTCATTTTCTTGATAGCGGTTTATTAATAATGTAAGCACCAAACATCACATGTCTGTCTTCATGCGGAAGCATTTCAGGGGCAGTGTTTGTGGGGATGGGGGGTCAGGAATTTGAATTTAAACCCTGCGCAAAGACTGAAGGAAGAGGCACAGATTGTTGGGATGACCGAGCATGAGTTTGGGGCAATTGATTCAGTTCCTACAGCAACTTTAACCTCAGAGGCTTCCGAATGTGGCAGGGGAACATCAGTAGAGACCTTTACTCTGTATCTAACCCCGTGCTGTACCTGTCCTGGGAGTGTTTGATGGGGACAGTGTAGAGGGAGCTTTACTCCGTATCCAACCCCGTGCTGTACCTGTCCTGGGAGTGTTTGACGGGGACAGTGTAGAGGGAGCTTTACTCTGTATCTAACCCCGTGCTGTATCTGTCCTGGGAGCGTTTGATGGGGACAGTGTAGAGGGAGCTTTACTCTGTATCTAACCCGGTGCTGTACCTGTCCTGGGAGTGTTTGACGGGGACAGTGTAGAGGGAGCTTTACTCTGTATCTAACCCCGTGCTATACCTGCCCTGGGAGTGTTTGATGGGGACAGTGTAGAGGGAGCTTTACTCTTTATCTAACCCCGTGCTTTACCTGTCCTGGGAGTGTTTGATGGGGACAGTGTAGAGGGAGCTTTACTCTGTATCTAACCCCGTGCTGTACCTGTCCTGGGAATGTTTGATGGGGACGGTGTAGAGGGAGCTTTACTCTGTATCTAACCCCGTGCTGTACCTGTCCTGGGAGAGTTTGATGGGGACAGTGTAGAGGGAGCTTTACTCTGTATCTAACCCCGTGCTGTACCTGCCCTGGGAGTGTTTGATGGGGACAGTGTAGAGGGAGCTTTACTCTGTATCTAACCCCGTGCTGTACCTGTCCTGGGAGTGTTTGATGGGGACAGTGTAGAGGGAGCTTTACTCTGTATCTAACCCCGTACTGTACCTGCCCTGGGAGTGTTTGATGGGTACAGTGTAGAGGGAGCTTTACTCTGTATCTAACCCCGTGCTGTACCTGCCCTGGGAGTGTTTGATGGGGACAGTGTAGAGGGAGCTTTACTCTGTATCTAAACCCGTGCTGTACCTGTCCTGGGAGTGTTTGATGGGGACAGTGTAGAGGGAGCTTTACTCTGTATCTAATCCCGTGCTTTACCTGTCCTGGGAGTGTTTGATGGGGACAGTGTAGAGGGAGCTTTACTCTGTATCTAACCCCGTGCTTTACCTGTCCTGGGAAAGTTTGATGGGGACGGTGTAGAGGGAGCTTTACTCTGTATCTAACCCCGTGCTGTACCTGCCCTGGGAGTGTTTGATGGGGATGGTGTAGAGGGAGCTTTACTCTGTATCTAACCCCGTGCTGTACCTGTCCTGGGAGTGTTTGATGGGGACA
Organism: Cetorhinus maximus; assembly: GCF_964194155.1. Lineage (NCBI taxonomy): Eukaryota > Metazoa > Chordata > Chondrichthyes > Lamniformes > Cetorhinidae > Cetorhinus > Cetorhinus maximus. Next base: position 5,007 of record NW_027599426.1, read on the forward strand.
GTGTAGAGAGAGCTTTACTCTGTATCTAACCCCGTGCTGTACCTGCCCTGGGAGTGTTTGATGGGTACAGTGTAGAGGGAGCTTTACTCTGTATCTAACCCCGTGCTGTACCTGTCCTGGGAGAGTTTGATGGGGACAGTGTAGAGGGAGCTTTACTCTTTATCTAACCCCGTGCTGTACCTGCCCTGGGAGTGTTTGATGGGGACAGTGTAGAGGGAGCTTTACTCTGTATCTAACCCCGTGCTGTACCTGTCCTGGGAGTGTTTGATGGGGACAGTGTAGAGGGAGCTTTACTCTGTATCTAACCCCGTGCTTTACCTGTCCTGGGAGTGTTTGATGGGGACAGTGTTGAGGGAGCTTTACTCTGTATCTAACCCCGTGCTGTACCTGTCCTGGGAGTGTTTGATGGGGACAGTGTAGAGGGAGCTTTACTCTGTATCTAACCCCGTGCTGTACCTGCCCTGGGAGTGTTTGATGGGGACAGTGTAGACGGAGCTTTACTCTGTATCTAACCCTGTGCTGTACCTGCCCTGGGAGTGTTTGATGGGGACAGTGTAGAGGGAGCTTTACTCTGTATCTAACCCCGTGCTGTACCTGCACTGGGAGTGTTTGATGGGGACAGTGTAGAGGGAGCTTTACTCTGTATCTAACCCCGTACTGTACCTGCCCTGGGAGTGTTTGATGGGGACAGTGTAGAGGGAGCTTTACTCTGTATCTAACCCCGTGCTGTACCTGCCCTGGGAGTGTTTGATGGGGACAGTGTAGAGGGGGCTTTACTCTGTATCTAAACCCGTGCTGTACCTGTCCTGGGAGTGTTTGATGGGGACAGTGTAGAGGGAGCTTTACTCTGTATCTAACCCCGTGCTGTACCTGTCCTGGGAGTGTTTGATGGGGACAGTGTAGAGGGAGCTTTACTCTGTATCTAACCCCGTACTGTACCTGCCCTAGGAGTGTTTGATGGGGACAGTGTAGACGGAGCTTTACTCTGTATCTAACCCCGTGCTGTACCTGCCCTGGGAGTGTTTGATGGGGACAGTGTAGAGGGAGCTTTACTCTGTATCTAACCCCGTACTGTACCTGCCCTGGGAGTGTTTGATGGGGACAGTGTAGAGGGAGCTTTACTCTGTATCTAACCCCGTGCTGTACCTTTCCTGGGAGTGTTTGATGGGGACAGTGTAGAGGGGGCTTTACTCTGTATCTAAACCCGTGCTGTACCTGTCCTGGGAGTGTTTGATGGGGACAGTGTAGAGGGAGCTTTACTCTGTATCTAACCCCATGCTGTACCTGTCCTGGGAGTGTTTGATGGGGATGGTGTAGAGGGAACTTTACTCTGTATCTAACCCCGTGCTGTACCTGTCCTGGGAGTGTTTGATGTGGACGGTGTAGAGGGAGCTTTACTCTGTATCTAACCCCGTGCTGTACCTGCCCTGGGAGTGTTTGATGAGGACAGTGTAGAGGGAGCTTTACTCTGTATCTAACCCCGTGCTGTACCTGTCCTGGGAGTGTTTGACGGGGACAGTGTAGAGGGAGCTTTACTCTGTATCTAAACCATGTGGTACCTGTCCTGGGAGTGTTTGATGGGGAGTGTAGAGGGAGCTTTACTCTGTATCTAACCCTGTGCTGTACCTGTCCTGGGAGTGTTTGATGGGGACAGTGTAGAGGGAGCTTTACTCTGTACCTAACCCCGTGCTGTACCTGCCCTGGGAGTGTTTGATGGGGACAGTGTAGAGGGAGCTTTACTCTGTATCTAACCCCGTGCTGTACCTGTCCTGGGAGTGTTTAATGGGGACAGTGTAGAGGGAGCTTTACTCTGTATCTAACCCCGTGCTGTACCTGTCCTGGGTGTGTTTGATGGGGACAGTGTAGAGGGAGCTTTACTCTGTATCTAACCCCGTGCCGTACCTGCCCTGGGAGTGTTTGATGGGGACAACGTGTTGTGCAGCTATCCTGTGATATGAATTTCCTTCTAACAGAAGTCTGGGAAGACATTGCATTTTAAATAGGGGAACCAGACTGGCTGGTAGAGGGGAAAAGATCAAGATGGACAGAAGCAGACCATTAAGTCAGAGGCAGGGATTGGGACCTGGAGTTTCTTCTTTGTTCATGGGAGCATGAACATCACTGGCTAGGAGGCCAGAACCACAGTGTCACATGGAGGCCAGACCAGACCAGCAAACTCCCTACCCTAAAGGGGACATTAGGGAACCAGATGGGTTTTTATGATAATCGAGAACGGTTTCAATTAACATGGTCATCATCAGACTTTTAATTCTGGATATTTTTATTGAATTCCGATTCCAATATCTACCATGGTGGGATATGAACCCAGGTCCTCAGAACATTACCCTGGGTTACTAGTCCAGTGACCACTCTGCCACCCCTTCCCTCTGTGTTGGGACTCTTGGGCTGTGTGTGTGTGTTGGGGGGGGGCGGGTTTATGTATTCTCTTGACCCAGTCTGTTCCTTTTCTGCCCCTTCATCTACTCATCTCTCTTCCTCACACTGTCCCCTCCCATCGCTTCCCCTCACTTTCCCAAGTCCTTCCCTTTTCCTCCTGCCATACCACCCCCACCACCCAATTCTCCTGTCTCTTACCCTTATTCATTTTCCCCATTTTGCCCTTCTTCTGTTCTTTCCCCCCTCCCGCACCAACATAATGGATCCAATTTGTTTTGCGATTGGATGTGAGTTCGGGGGGGAGGGGTTCCTGTAAGGATGGCTGGGTGGGGTGATCGATAATAGGAATGGGAGGAGGACACTAAGCCCAATCTGCCATTCAACAAAGTCCTGACTGATGTGCAACCAAACTCCATGTACCCCACCTTATCCCTTAATTCTTTCGATTAACAAAAATCTATTAACAATGAAAACAGGGCACTGGAAAGCTTCAGCAGGTCTGGCAGTATCTGTGGAAACAGAAACAGAGATAACAGAGTCCATTATGACACTTCTTTGGAATCCTATTAAAATCTCAGTTTTAAAACTAACAACTGATCTCGCGTCAGTTACCATTTGCGGAAGAGAGTTTCTGAATTCCTGTTTTGCTTTATAGGGGAATTTTTTCTAATTTCACTCCTGAATGTCCTGCCTCTGATTTTTAGACGATGTCCCTTGGCCTCAGACTCCCCAACCTGCCGAAATAGGTTCTTTTTTTCTCTCTCTATTTACCTATCTGCTCTCACAAATACCTTTGAAAACGTTGAGGGAGGTTATGCTGGAACCCTGTAAATCATGAGTTAGGTCACAACTTGAGCGCTGTGTGCAGTTCTGGTCACCGCATTACAGAAAGGATGTGATTACGTTCGACAGGGTACAGAGGAGATTTACGAGGGTGTGGCCGGGACTGGGAAATTGCAGCGGTGAGGAGAGATTGGAGAGGCTGGGGTTGTTCTCCTTGGAACAGAGGAGGCTGAGGGGAGATTTGATTGAGGTGTACAAAATTGTGAGGGGCCTGGATAGAGCGGATGGGAAGGGCCTGTTTACTTTAGCAGGGAGGTCAGTGACTAGTGGGGAGGGGGCATAGATTTAAAGCGATTGGTAGAAAGGTTAGGGGGGGGCGGGAGATGAGGAAAAATCTTTCCACCCGCAGGGTTGTGGGGGGGTCTGGAACTCACTGCCTGAAAGGGGGGTGGAGGCAGAAACCTTCAACTCACTGAAAAAGTATCTGGACGTGCACCTGAAATGCTGTAACCTTCAGGGCTACAGACCAAACGTTGGAAAGTGGGATTAGACTGGGGGGGGCTCCTTTCTTGGCCAGCACAGATACAATGGGCAGAGTGGCCTCTTTCTGTGCTGTAAACGTTCTATGATTTTATAACTCAACACTTAACCTTCTAAATTCCAGGGAGTACAACCCTGGTTTGTGTAATATCTCCTTGTCCATTTAACCCTCGATGTCTGGCAGGTCTTTGCTGACCTCCCTCAAAATATATCTTTTCTGAGATGTGGTGCCCAGATCTACTCTGTTCTCTAGGTTGTCGCCTAACCAGGGCTTTGTAATACTGAAATATGACTTCTACGGGAGTGAGGGCAGAGATTTTGGAGACTAAGAAGTCGTGCGATGACGCCTCTAGGAACGCGTCCAACCAGAGTTGGCAACCCGACCCATCGACCAGACCCGGAGAATGGACAAAGGCCGTGAGCTTGGCCCTGTATTTCACAGCATCTCATTGGCTCTGATTAAACTGGGCTTCCTCTGCCATCTAGTGGCAGCACATGGGGACACACCTCACTTTCCCAGGACGGCAGTCAGTTTGCAGCAGAATCTCACAGCCAGAGGCTGACAGGCTCATTCATCGCTTTGCACAGAGCTGCTCATTTGTGATTGTTTCCCTGATCATTTTCCCTTATCGTCTCTCTCTCTCTCCGTATATAACTGTCTCTTTCTGTGTGTGTCTCCTCTCTCCCTGACTCTCTCTCTGTTCCCCTCTCCCCTGCTCTGTCTGCCTCTTACTCCTCAGAACTTTTATCTCATTGGGTTACAGGCTCCTCTCTCACTGGGGGAGGGGATTTTACTCTCGATGGGGTATGGCTTCCACTCTCCTTGGGGTGGGGATTTCAGGGGGCCATGACCCCAATGGCCATTCCTTCATGCTCAGACCGTGAGTAGAAACAGGATATTCGGCTATGGTGGGCACCACAACCGATCCTATTCCTGCCCTTATCCAACACCTACATGCACACTGGCTCATATTTCCTCCCACTGGCCTAGGAAACTGAGCCCAGTTGTATCCTGGACTGCAATAGGCTGAGATCTGGACACTTGGATCTTTCCGGACTTTGTGGGCTAGATACCCAAAAGCACCCACTCCTGTTTTTCCATTCGCTCTTTGGGGTGTGGGCCTCGCTGGCGAGGCCAGCATTTATTGCCCGACCCTAACTGCCCTTGAGAAGGTGGTGGTGAGCCGCCTTCTTAAGGCGCTGCGCTCCATGAGGTGTAGGTACACCCACAGTGCTGTTGGGGAGTCCATCCGATTTCGTTCCTTTTAGACGTTTGATGTGACTAAGTGGCTTGCCAGGGGCATTTAAGAGTCGACCACATTGCTGTGGGCCTGGAGTCACAGCAGATCTCCTTCCCTAAGAGGCTTTAGTGGATCAGATGGGTTTATACAACATTGGTTTCACGGTCATCATTATACTTTTCATTCCAGATTTTCATTGAATTCAAATTTCGCAATCTGCCAGGATGGGATTCGAATTCTGGTTCCCTGGGTTACTTAGTCCAGTGACGATGCCACTGCGCCACTGCCTTCCCTGCTAAATGAATGCCTCAGCATCCAAGATGGAGGACATGGCGCCCATGCTCATTGCGGGCAGGAAGAGGGCCACCTGCCATGTTGGGAAAGGCAGAAGAAGAGGCACCAAGAGCCTGGGCCTGAAACAGGGGTTAGGCCTTTCACATCAGCAGGCAGAGGGCCTGACATCTGTTTGAGGGCCCCTTAGAATAATTAAACCTGGAACAACTGCGTTGGAAAACGTAGCCTAAGCAACGGTGCTTAAAGGAAGAAAGTTTTGCATTTAAATAGCGCCTTTTACAATCTCAAGTTGTCCCAAGGCCTTTTACAGCTGATGAAGTACTTTGTGAAGTGTAGTCGCTGCTGTAATGTAGGAAATGCAGGAGCCAATTTATGCACAGCAAGCTCCCACAAACAAATGTGATGCAGGGCACCGGGAGAGCTCCTCTGCTCGTCTACAAAGTAGTTCCACAGGATCTTCACGTCCACCTAAGAGGGCAGCTTGGATTTTGTGTTCATGTCCCTGGAATGGGATTCAAGCCCAAAACTAACGGATTCGGAGATAATCGGGCCACAGCTGAAACTCCAGTGAAATGCAGTGGCCCGAATTTGGAATGCTCTTTGCCGATGACCCAACAAGTCCCTGCAGCTCAACAGCCTGATATGAGCGAGGCCTATAGGGCTCAAAATTGGATGCCCCGATATCATTTATTCTACACTACATCCAAAGTCTAAACTAACCCACTTACACACGCTTACTCGTCCACTCACTTTCACCTTTGTTATATACGCGTTCTCACTTTCAGTCAGAGGCTGAGGATTCTGCGATGAGTAACTCACCTCCTGCCTTCCCAAAGCCTGTCCACCATCTACAAGGCACAAGTCAGAAGTGTGATGGAATTATCTCCACTTGCCTGGATGAGTGCAGCTCCCACAACACTCAAGAAGCTCAACACCATCCAGGACAAAGTAGCCCCACTTGATTGGCACCACATCCACAAACATTCACTCCCTCCATCACCGATGCACAGTAGTAGCAGTGTGTACCATCTACAAGATGCACTGCAGCAACTCACCAAACCTCCTTAGACAGCACCTTCCAAACCCACAACCACTACCACCTAGAAGGACAAGGGCAGCAGACACATGGAAACACCACCACCTGCAAGTTCCCCTCCAAGCCACTCACCATCCTGACTTGGAAATATATTGGCCATTCCTTCACTGTCGCTGGGTCAAAATCCTGGAACACCCTCCCTAACAGCACTGTGGGTGTCCCTACACCACATGGGCTGCAGCGGTTCAAGAAGGCAGCTCACCACCACCTTCTCAAGGGCAATTAGGGATGGGCAATAAATGCTGGCCCAGCCAGCGACACCCATCCCATGAATGAATAATAAAAAAATACTTTGGGGGAAATGTTGGCGTAGTGGTAATGTCACTAGACTAATGATCCAGAGGCTCAGACCAATACTGTGGGGATATGGGTTCTAAATCCCTCAACAGCAGCTGGTAGAATTTAAACTCAATTAACAAAACCTGGAGTATAAAGTTAGTCTCAGAGGTGGTGGCCATGAAACTATCACCGATTGTTGTAAAAACCCATCCGTCTCACTAATGCCCCTTTAGGGGAGGGAAATCTGCCATCCTTACCCGGTCTGGCCTACATGTGACTCCAGACCCACAGCAATGTGGTTGACTCTTAACTGCCCCCTGAAATGGCCGAGTGAGCTACTCAGTTCAAGGGCAATTAGGGATGGGCAACAAGTACTGGCCTTGCCCAGCGGCTCCTGCACATCCCATGAAAGAGTTTTTTTTAAAAACACACTCCTATTAAACACACACACACACACTCATTCTGAACTATTTTCCCATACACACAAAACGCTAAGGTAAAATACTGCAGATGTTAGAAATCTGAACATAAAAACAGGCTAAAGGTGGCAACACTCAGCAACTGCGGAGAGAGAAACAGAGTTAAGGTTTTTGCAGAGGGCCGGCACAGATACGACGGGCAGAATGGCCTCCTGCTGTGCCATCACCATTCTGCGATTCTATGTTTCAGGTCGTCAGAACTGGAAAAACTTTGGGTTGCATCAGGCTTTGAGCAAGTTTCAGAGGCAGGAAACGTGCTGTGGGATGTGGTGGGGCCGGGTGGGTAGTCGGGGGTTGGGGTTGGTGGGGGGGGGAGGGTGGCACGAAGGTGGGTGGGAGGCAGGAGCGATTAAACGAGAAAAGCGGGTGTTGGTGGAAAGGAAAAGATGGTGGTAATGGCACAAGTCAAGAAACGAAAGGTGAATGTAGAGTAGGCGTAAATGGGAAAGACAGAATCATCACCCACGGCCACCAGCCAAAACACCTTAAAAATAACACAAGAAAAATGTGAAGAAAAAAAATACTAGGGGCAGAAGTCATGGTCTGAAATTGTTGAACTCAGAAGGGCTGTAAAACGCCAAATCAGAAGATGAGGTGCTGTCGGTCGGGATTGCTTTGATCTTCGCTAGAACATTGTACGAGGCCAAGGACAGAGGGTCAGAGTGGCGAGAAATTAAGATGACAGGCGTTCTTCCGCTGCCTCTGCGGTGGTGTGTTACAGCTCGCTCAGGGGGTCCGAGTTGCTGTGGCAACATGCACTTTTACAAGCATGTTGTAGTTAGTCAGGAGCCATGGGTAGTGACGGTAGAGGCTGCAATGTGCTTCCCATCGCGTGGTTGGCCAGGAATCTCTCCCGCTCTTACCGCCTGCCGCGGATGTGTGTTGGAAGGATTTGCAGGTTGATACTCAACCTGCCTGGCCGCGTTACAGATGCACCTCCCTTGGCCATCAAGTTCTGGAATGGGGTTTGAACCTGGAACTTCTAACTCAGAGGGAGGGACCCCCCCCAAGACCTGCCCCCACTTCTCCACTTGCTTAAAATATATTAACTCTTCCAGTTCCTACAAAAGGTCAGCGATCCAATGTTGTAATATGTCTTTAAGGGATTGCAGCTTGACATCACTAGAAAGGAAGTGTGTCAAGGGATCCAGTTTAGTTTCACCTTTGCTTTTAAGCAGAGCACACACACACACACACACACATAGACCTCTGCTGCTGATGTGTCTTCAAGCTTTATATCTTTGTATAACTGTTCTCATGTGCCTCATCCTAATAAATGCACCCACGACGTGTTTACCCACCCTTGTGTGTGACTGGTGCCTCTATATCATTATAAAAACACAACATCCAAAACGTTAACTCCGTTTCCCTCTCCACAGGTACTGCCTGCCCTGCTGAGTATTCCCAGCGCTTTTTGTGTTCATTTCTCACGCACACTTACCCATTCAATCATTCTCAATTACTTGTATTCTCATGCACACACACACACTTACACTCTCTTTCTCTTCCATTCTTACACTTGCCCATTTCACACATAGTTTCTTCCCTCGTGGTCCGCAGAAAGTGGTGGAGTTCCTCACTGGTCTACTGCTGAAGCTAAAACCAGTACTATTAATTGCTGGGGGTCGGGGTAAGGGGAGAGTTCAGTGGTCCTATCATTTGTTTACCTCTCTGTCTCTGAAGATCTCCCCTGCTTTAGCTCTGTGTAAACAATTTCTGTCTGCCTCCAGCCTCTGATCTGTCCACTGAGCTTTGTGGATGAGATCTGACATTAAGATATCTTCCGTTTACAAATGCACCACTAAGAGATAACAACTGAGGCTTAGAACAGGGCAAAGCCAAACAGTAATACAGTGGACGCAGTTCAGGTGCTATACTGGAAGGAGGAGGGGTGGCAGAGAGAGAGAGAGAGAGAGAGACAGGCCAGTCTTAGACACAGTACAACTGTAATAAGCCACAGAAGGAGGCCATTTGGCCCATCCTGTCTGTGATGGCTCTCCAAAGGGGCAACTTACCTAGTGCCACTTCCCCCCCATCACCTTCTCCCCATAACCCTGCACACTCTGCCTTTTCAGAAAGTAACCCAATTCCCTTTCGAATGCCTCGATCGAATCTGCCTCCACCACACTCTCGGGCAGCGCATTCCAGATCCTAACCACTCGCTGCGTGAGAACATTTTCCTCCATTGCTTCTTTTGCCAGTGATCCAAAATCCGTGCCCTCTCATTCTTGATCCTTCCACCAATGGGAACAGTTTCTCCCTATCTACCCTGTCCAGAACACACACCCCCTTCCCCTCATGATTTCGAATACCTCTATCGAATCTCCCCTCAACCTCCTCTCCTGCAGGGAGAACGGTCCCAACTTTTCCAATCTAACCTCTGAAGTTCCTCACCCCTGGAACCATTCTCAAGAGCCAGGCTGGTTGGCGAGGCTGGAGAGGAGGACCAGGCCAGGAGTAGGTGGGCACAACTTAGGAGAGTCAGGGAGTAACTCAAAATGTCAGCCTTAGGCTTAATATATTGGTGTAAAAATTGGATGTAACTTTGTACAGGGAAAATGGGATCAATTGAAACATGGGAATTTTTTCAAATTTGCTGCACTGGGAGCGGCAACTTAAATTCCGGGCTCTAGTCTCTAACTTAAATTCACCACCTCCTGGCCGAGAAGCGGAAGTGCTTCCCAATGAGTCACAGCCGACAGCAACAAAGGGCGCTGTTATCAATTACAGATCAGAAAGACTTACATTTCTATAGCGCCTTTCACAACCTCCGGACACCCCGAAGCACATTACAACCAACGAAGTCACAGAGTTATTACAGTGCAGAAGGAGGCCATTTGGCCCATTGTGTCTGCACCGGCTCTCGCCGAGTATCATTCTTCCCC
>NW_027599427.1:0-26651 GCF_964194155.1 Cetorhinus maximus
CCATCACCGTCACTCACCCCCATGACCGTCACTCACCCCCATCACCGTCACTCACCCCCATCACCGTCACTCACCCCCATCACCGTCCGGCGCGCCAACCGACCCCAAACACGTGGCCGCTGTGCGAGATCCCATAGGTGGCAGGAGAGAGAGAGAGTTGGGGCGAGGGGGGGTGTTTGTTGGGGGGAGGGGAGAGAGACGTCCAGCGGGGTCATCCAGCCTGGCCGGAGGAGGGAGGGAGGGAGGGAGGGTTGCTGGGCTGGGAACTCCAGAGGAATCTCGCCCTCCACGCGTGCCGCACTCCCTAACACAACACAAGGATTAGACCATAAGACACGGGGGCAGAAATGAGGCCATTCGGCCCATCCAGTCTGCTCCTGCCATTCAATCATGGCTGATAAGTTTCTCAACCCCATTCTCCCGCCTTCTTCCCGTAACCTTTGATCCCCTTACCAATCAAGAACCTATCTATCTCGGTCTTAAATACACTCAATGACCTGGCCCTCCACAGCCTTCTGTGGCAATGAATTCCATAGATTCACCACTCTCTCTGGCTAAAGAAGTTTCTCCTCATCCATGTTCTAAAAGGTCTTCCCTTTACTCTGAGGCTGTGCCCTCGGGTCCTAGTCTCTCCTACTAATGGAAACATCTTCCCCCACGTCCACTCTATCCAGGCCTTTCAGTATTCTGTAAGTTTCAATCAGATCCCCCCTCATCCTTCTAAACTCCATCGAGCATAGACCCAGAGTCCTCAAACGTTCCTCATATGTTCAGCCTTTCATTCCTGGGATCGTTCTCGTGAACCTCCTCTGGACCCTCTCCAGGGCCAGCACATCCTTCCTGAGATACGAGGCTCAAAATTGCTCACAATATTCTCAATGTGGTCTGACCAGAGCCTTATAAAGCCTCAGCAGCACATCCCTGCTTTTATATTCTAGTCCTCTCCAGATAAATGCCAACATTGCATTTGCCTCCCTAACTATCGACTCAACCTGCAAATTAACCTTAAGAGAATCCTGGACTAGGACTCCCAAGTCCCTTTGCACTCCAGATTTCTGAATTCTCTCCCCATTTAGAAAATAGTCTATGCCTCTATTCTTCCTCCCAAAGTGCATGGACCTCACACTTGCCCACGTTGTATTCCATCTGCCACTTCTTTGCCCATTCTCCTAACCTGTCCAAATCCTTCTGCAGCCTCCCCACCTCCTCAATACTACCTGTCCCTCCACCTATCTGATACGTGTGACTCATGTGGGGCTTTGTAGATGTTGTCCTTCCTGCTAGTTTGGTGTAGAGGTGGTCAATCTTGGGGAATAGGGGACCTGTGCAGTTTGGCTGCTCTGTTGACCGTTAGTTTACAGTCTCCCCCCAACACAGGGCTGGTCTGGTTTAAGGACAGGGACTAGGTTGTGCTGCCCACTCTTGAGAACTGAACGGCTTTTCTGACCCCCACCCCCCACAGCCTCTCTGGCTGGCTCAGCTCAGCATCAACCTTCTCTCTCAGGGAGCTCAGCGCCGGTCTTGGCTTCAGGTAGCGAGGGGGTTGCTCCTGGGTCCACGTGAATCTGGGCCTGGAGGCTTTGGATTGTTCCCCCCAGTTCCCTGTCCTTGGAGACAGGCTCACATTTCTTTAGCAGCTCTGACAGTCACAGAGAGTCACAACTGGAGAGATTCGGACCAGTTTAATTTCACCCCTTTCAACCAACCACCCCGGGGATCAAATAGCAAAGGAAAAGTACAGCACAGGAACAGGCCCTTCGGCCCTCCAAGCCTGCGCCCATCACATTGCCCGTCAAACTAAAACATTTCGCACTTCCCGGGGTCGGTATCCCCTCTATTCCCATCCTATTCATGGATTGCTCAAGCTGCCTCTTAAACCCCACGATCGTACCTACTTCCACCACCTCCTCTGGCAGCGAATTCCCTCTGTGTAAAAAACTTACCCCGCACATCATCCTCTATAGTTTCCTCCTCTCACCTTAAATCTATGTCCCCTTAGTCATTGACTCTCCCACCCTGGGAAAAAGCTCCTGACTATCTTACTCTGTCGAAAGGCTTGGTCCTTCATCTCCTGCCCCCATCACTGTGAGTTGTGTCGATCGGTGTCGATAATAAACAGTTTTCTCTGCTGATACCTTTATCCAGGACTCCTTCGCCTGGGAACCTTTCCGACTGGCCAGATGTTTGTTCCAGATGTAACTGTCGATCACCTTTATTTAAATATCGGAAAGCGTGTTCCCTGAAAACACACCCGTGTCTACTTCCGTTCCTCAGGGGTTTACCGGTCACTGGCGCTGGGACAAGAATTGCCTCTGTCTCTCCAGCTTTGATGTTGAATAAGGAATGAATGTCAGGATTGGTTGTTTCTGGCTCTGCTACGCTGTAGACTTCATTGAACGGCGATAGTTGCCTGGGAGCCTGTTTAAATCTCCCTTTGCAATGTTTCATTAGGTGTCCGCTCCTGGGGCTAAAACAACCCTCCACCTTTTTCAATGTTCGGTCGCTCGAAGTGTTGATGGTGTCCAAGTCGGTGCAAAACCGTTTCAAATTTTTGCTGCTTTCATTTCTCATTAGTCCCTCCAAACTACCCGAGATGTCACTCTCAGTCCCTTTAACCTCACCGTGATCTCACTCTCTGTCCCTTTAACCTCACCGTGATCTCACTCTCTGTCCCTTTAACCTCACCGTGATCTCACTCTCTGTCCCTTTAACCTCACCGTGATCTCACTCTCAGTCCCTTTAACCTCACCGAGATCTCACTCTCAGTCCCTTAACCTCACCGTGATCTCACTCTCTATCCCTTTAACCTCCCCGTGACCTCACTCTCTGTCCCTTTAACCTCCCCGTAATCTCACTCTCTGTCCCTTGAACATCATCGTGATCTCACTCTCTATCCCTTTAAACTCCCCAGGATCTCACTCTCTGTCCCTTTAACCTCCCCGTGATCTCACTCTCCGTCCCTTTAACCTCCCCGTGACATCACTCTCTGTCCCTTTAACCTCCCCGTGACCTCACTCTCTGTCCCTTTAACCTCCCCGAGACCTCACTCTCTGTCCCTTTAATCTCCCTGTGATCTCACTCTCTGTCCATTTAACCGCCCCGTGATCTCACTCTCTGTGCCTTTAACCTCCCCATGATCTCACTCTCTGTCCCTTTAACCTCCCCGTGATCTCACTCTCTGTCCCTTTAACCTCCCAGAGATCTCACTCTATGTCCCTTTAACCTCCCCGTGATCTCACTCTCTCTCCCTTTAACTGCCCCCCCTGATCTCACTATTTGTCCCTTTAACTGTCCCTGAACACACTCTATGTCCCTTTAACCTCCCCATGATCTCACTGTCTTTCCCTTGAACTGTCCCCCTGATCTCACTCTCTGTCCCTTTAACTGTCGCCCTGATCTCACTCTCTGTCCCTTTAACTGTCCCCCTGATCTCACTCTCTGTCCCTTGAACTGGCCCCCTGATCCCACTCCCTGTCCCTTTAAATGTCCCCCTGATCTCACTGTCTGTCACTTTAACTGTCCCACTGATCACACTCTCTGTCCCGTTAACTAATGCCCTAATCTCACACTCTGTCCCTTTAATTGTCCCCGATGATCTCACTCACTGTCCCTTTAACCTCCCTGTGATCTCACTCTCTGTCCCTTTAACCTCCCCGTGATCTCACTCTCTGTCCCTATAACCTCCCCGTGATCTCACTCTCTGTCCCATTAACCACCCATAATCTCACTCTCTGTCCCTTTAACCTTCCCGTGATCTCAATCTCTGTCCCTTTAACATCCCCGTGATCTCATTCTCTGTCCCTTCAACCTCCCCGTGATCTCACTCTCTGCCCCTTTAACTGTCCCTGATCTCACTCTCAGTCCCTATAACTATCCCCATGATCTCATTCTCTGTCCCTAGAAATGTCCCCCTGATCTCACTCTCTCTCCCTTTAACTGTCCCTGATCTCAATCTATGTCCCTTTATCCTCCCCGTGATCTCAGTCTCTGTCCCTTTAAACTCCCAGTGATCTCACTCTCTGTCCCTTTAACCTCCCCGTGATCTCACTCTCTGTCCCTTTAACATCCCCGCGATCTCACTCTCAGTCCCTATTACTATCCCCGTGATCTCATTCTCTGTCCCTTGAAATGTCCCCCTCATCTCACGCTCTGTCCCTTTAATTGTCCCCGATGATATCACTCTCTGTCCCTTTAACCTCTCCGTGATCTCACTGTCTGTCCATTTAATCTCCCCGTGATCTCACTCTCTGTCCCTTTAACCTCTCCGTGATCTCACTCTGTCCCTTTAACATCCCGGTGATCTCCCTCTCTGTCCCTTTAAACTCCCTTTGATCTCACGCACTGTCCCTTTTAGCTCCCCGTGATCTCTTTCTCTGTCCCTATAACCTCCCTTTGATCTCACTCTCTGTCCCTTTAACCTTCCCGTGATCTCACTCTCTGTCCCTTGAACTGTCCCCCTGATCTCACTCTCTGTCCCTTTAACTGTCCCCCTGATCTCACTCTCTGTCCCTTTAACTGTCCCCCGATCTCTCTCTGTCCCTTGAACTGACCACCTGATCTCACTCTCTGTCCCTTTAAATGTCCCCCTGATCTCACTCTCTGACCCTTTAACAGTCCCCCTGATCTCACTCTCTGTCTCTTTAACTGTCCTCCTGATCTCACCCTCTGACCCTTTTACTGTCCCCAGATCACACCCTCTGTCTCTTTAAATGACCCCCTGATCTCACTCGCTGTCCCTTTAACTGTCCCGCTGATCTCACTGTCTGTCCCGTTAACTATTGCCCTAATCTCACTCTCTGTCCCTTTAATTGTCACCGATGATCTCACTCTCTGTCCCTTTAAACTCCCCTTGATCTCACTCACTGCCCCTTTAACCTCCCCGTGATCTCATCCTCTGTCCCTTTAACCTAATTTTGATCTCACTCTCTGTCCCTTTAACCTCCCCGTTATCTCACTCTCTGTCCCTTTAACCTAACCGTGATCTCACTCTCTGTCCCATTAACCTCCCCGTGATCTCACTCTCTGTCCCTTTAACCTCCTGTTGATCTCACTCTCTGTCCCTTTAAACTTTCCGTGATCTCACTCTCAGTCTCTTTAACCTCCCCGTGATCTCACTCTCTGTCCCTTTAACCTCCCCGTGATCTCACTCTCTGTGCCTTCAACTGTCCCTGATCTCAATCTATGTCCCTTTGACCTCCCCGTGATCTCACTCTCTGTCGCTTTAACCTCCCGGTCATCTCACTCTCTGTCGCTAAAAGCTCCCCGTGATCTCACTCTCTGTCCCATCAACATCCCCGTGATCTCACACTCTATACATTGAACCTCCCCGTGATCTCACTCTCTGTCCCTTTAACCTCCCCGTGATCTCACTCCCTGTCCCTTTAACCTCCCCGTGATCTCACTCTCTGTCCCTTTAACCTCCCTTTGATCTCATTCTCTGTCCCTTTAACCTGCCTTTGATCTCACTCTCTGTCCCTTTAACCTCCCCATGATCTCACTCTCTGTCTCTTTAACCACCCCTTGATCTCACTCTCTGTCCCTTTAACTGTCCCTGATCTCAATCTATGTCCCTTTAACCTCCACGTGATCTCACTCTCTGTCCCTTTAACCTCCCAGTGATCTCACTCTCTGTTCCTTTAACCTCCCCGTGATCTCACTCTCTGTCCCTTTAACATCCCCGTGATCTCACTCTCAGTCCCTGTAACTATCCCCGTGATTTCATTCTCTGTCCCTTGAATTGTCGCCCTGATCTCACTATGTGACCCATTAACTGTCCCCCTGATCTCACACTCTGTCCCTTTAAATGTCCCCGATGATCACACTCTCTGACCCATAACCTCTCCGTGATCTCACTGTCTGTCCCTTTAACCTCCCCGTGATCTCACTCACTGTCCCTTTTAGCTCCCCGTGATCTCACTCACTATCCCTTTAACTTCCCTGTGATCTCATTCTCTGTCCCTTTAACATCCCTTTGATCTCAATCTCTGTCCCTTAAACCTCCCCGTGATCTCACTCTCTGTCCCTTTTAGCTCCGCGTTGATCTCACTCTGTCCATTTAACCTCCCCGTAATCTCACTCACTGTCCCTTTAACCTCCCGTTGATCTCACTCTCTGTCCCTTTAACCTCCCCGTGATCTAACTGTCTGTCTCTTTCACCTCCCCGTGATCTCACTCTCTGTCCCTTTAACCTCCCAGAGATCTCACTCTCTGTCCCTTTAACCTCCCCGTGATCTTACTCTCTGTCCCTTTAACCTCCCAGTGATCTCACTCTCTGTCCCTTCAACATCCCCGTGATCTCACTCTCAGTCCCTATAACTATCCCCGTGATCTCATTCTCTGTCGCTAGAAATGTCCCCCTGATCTCATTTTCTGTCCCATTAACTGTCCCTGATCTCAATCTATGTCCCTTTAACAACCCCGCGATCTCACTCTCTGTCCCTTTAGCTGACCCCCTGATCTCACTATCTGGCCCTTTAACTGTCCCTGTTCTCACTCTCTGTTCCTTTAAAATCCCCGTGATCTCACTCTCTGTCCCTTTTACCTCCCTTTGATCTCACTCTCTGTCCCTTTAACCTCCCCGTGATCTCACTCTCTGTCGCTTTAACCTCCCCGTTATCTCACTCTCTGTCCCTTTAACCTCACCGTGATCTCACTCTCTGTCCCATTAACCTCCCCTGATCTCACTCTCTGTCCCTTTAACCTCCCCTTGATCACACTCTCTGTCCCTTTAACGTCCCCGTGAACTCACTATCTGTCCCTTTAACCTCCCCGTGATCTCACTCTCTGTCCCTTTAACCTCCCCGTGATCTCACCCTCTGTCCCTTTAACCTCCCCCTGATCTCACTCTCTGTCCTTTTAACGTCTATTTGATATCACACTCTGTCGCTTTAACCTCCACGTGCTCTCACTCATTGTCCCTTTAAGCTCCCCGTGATCTCACTCTCTGTCCCATTAACCTCCCCGTGATCTCACTCTCTGGCCGTTTAACTGCACCCCTGATCTCACTCTCTGGCCCTTTAACTGTCCCTGATCTCACTCTCTGTCCCTTAAAAATCCCCGTGATCTCACTCTCTGTCCCATTAACCTCCCCGTGAAATCACTCTCTGTCCCTTTAACCACCCCGTGATCTCAATCTCTGTTCCCTTAACCTCCCCGTGATCTCACTCTCTGTCGCTTTAACCTCCCCGTTATCTCACACTCTTTCCCTTTAACCTCACCGTGATTTCACTCTCTGTCCCTTTAACCTCCCCGTGATCTCACTCTCTGTCCCTTTAACTTTCCTTTGGTCTCACTCACTGTCCCTTTTAGCTCCCCGTCATCTCATTCACTTTCCCTTAAACTTCCCCGTGAACTCATTCTCTGTCTCTTTAAGCTCCCTTTGATCTCACTCTCTGTCCCTTTAACCTCCCCGTGATCTCACTCTCTGTCGCTTTAACCTCCCCGTCATCTCACTCTCCGTCCGTAAAATCTCCCCGTGATCTCACTCTCTGTCCCATCAACATCCCCGTGATCTCACACTCTATACATTGAACCTCCCCGTGATCTCACTCCCTGTCCCTTTAACCTCCCCGTGATCTCACTCTCTGTCGCTTTGACCTCCCTTTGATCTCATTCTCTGTCCCTTTAACCTGCCTTTGATCTCACTCTCTGTCCCTTTAACCTCCCCATGATCTCACTCTCTGTCTCTTTAACCACCCCGTGATCTCACTCTCTGTCCCTTTAACTGTCCCTGATCTCAATCTATGTCCCTTTAACCTCCCCGTGATCTCACTCTCTGTCGCTTTAACCTCCCAGTGATCTCACTCTCTGTTCCTTTAACCTCCCCGTGATCTCACTCTCTGTCCCTTTAACATCCCCGTGATATCACTCTCAGTCCCTGTAACTATCCCCGTGATCTCATTCTCTGTCCCTTGAAATGTCGCCCTGATCTCACTATGTGACCCATTAACTGTCCCCTTGATCTCACACTCTGTCCCTTTAAATGTCCCCGATGATCACACTCTCTGACCCTTAACCTCTCCGTGATCTCACTCACTGTCCCTTTTAGCTCCCCGTGATCTCACTCACTATCCCTTTAACTTCCCTGTGATCTCATTCTCTGTCCCTTTAACATCCCTTTGATCTCAATCTCTGTCCCTTAAACCTCCCCGTGATCTCACTCTCTGTCCCTTTAACATCCCCGTGATCTCACTCTCAGTCCCTGTAACTATCCCCGTGATCTCATTCTCTGTCCCTTGAAATGTCGCCCTGATCTCACTATGTGACCCATTAACTGTCCCCCTGATCTCACACTCTGTCCCTTTAAATGTCCCCGATGATTACTCTCTCTGACCCTTAACCTCTCCGTGATCTCACTGTCTGTCCCTTTAACCTCTCCGTGATCTCACTCACTGTCCCTTTTAGCTCCCCGTGATCTCACTCACTATCCCTTTAACTTCCCTGTGATCTCATTCTCTGTCCCTTTAACATCACTTTGATCTCAATCTCTGTCCCTTAAACCTCCCCGTGATCTCACTCTCTGTCCCTTTTAGCTCCGCGTTGATCTCACTCTGTCCATTTAACCCTCCCGTAATCTCACTCACTGTCCCTTTAACCTCCCGTTGATCTCACTCTCTGTCCCTTTAACCTCCCCGTGATCTAACTTTCTGTCTCTTTAACCTCCCCGTGATCTCACTCTCTGTCCCTTTAACCTCCCCGTGATCTCACTCTCTTTCCCTTTAACCTCCCCGTGATCTTACTCTCTGCCCCTTTAACCTCCCAGTGATCTCACTCCCTGTCCCTTTAACATCCCCGTGATCTCACTCTCAGTCCCTATAACTATCCCCGTGATCTCATTCTCTGTCGCTAGAAATGTCCCCCTGATTTCATTCTCTGTCCCATTAACTGTCCCTGATCTCAATCTATGTCCCTTTAACAACCCTGCGATCTCACTCACTGTCCCTTTAACTTCCTCGTGATCTCATTCTCTGTCCCTTTAACCTCCCTTTGATCTCACTCTCTGTCCCTTTAACCTCCCCGTGATGTCACTTTCTGTCCCTTTAACGTCCCCGTGATCTCACTCTCTGACCCCTTAACCTCCCCATGATCTCAATCTCTGTCCCTTTAACTTCCCCGTGATCTCACTCTCTGTCCCTTTAACCTCCCCGTGATCTCACTCTCTGTCCCATTAACCTCCCCGTGATCTCACTCTCTGTCCCTTTAGCTGCCCCCCTGATCTCACTATCTGGCCCTTTAACTGTCCCTGTTCTCACTCTCTGTTCCTTTAAAATCCCCGTGATCTCACTCTCTGTCCCTTTTACCTCCCTTTGATCTCACTCTCTGTCCCTTTAACCTCCCCGTGATCTCACTCTCTGTCGCTTTAACCTCCCCGTTATCTCACTCTCTGTCCCTTTAACCTCCCCGTGATCTCACTCTCTGTACATTTAACGTCCCCGTGGTCTCACTCACTGTCCCATTAACCTCCCCCGATCTCAATCTCTGTTTCTTTAACTGTCCCACATCTCACTCTCCGTCCCTTGAACTGTCTCTGATCTCACTCTCTGTCCCTTTAACCTCCCAGGGATCTCACCCTCTGTCCCTTTAACCTCCCCCTGATCTCACTCTCTGTCCTTTTAACGTCTATTTGATATCACACTCTGTCGCTTTAACCTCCACGTGCTCTCCCTCATTGTCCCTTTAACCTCCCCGTGATCTCACTCACTATCCCTTTAACTTCCCTGTGATCTCATTCTCTGTCCCTTTAACATCACTTTGATCTCAATCTCTGTCCCTTAAACCTCCCCGTGATCTCACTCTCTGTCCCCTTTAGCTCCGCGTTGATCTCACTCTGTCCATTTAACCTCTCCGTAATCTCACTCACTGTCCCTTTAACCTCCCGTTGATCTCACTCTCTGTCCCTTTAACCTCCCCGTGATCTAACTTTCTGTCTCTTTAACCTCCCCGTGATCTCACTCTCTGTCCCTTTAACCTCCCCGTGATCTCACTCTCTGTCCCTTTAACCTCCCCGTGATCTTACTCTCTGTCCCTTTAACCTCCCAGTGATCTCACTCTCTGTCCCTTTAACCACCCCGTGATCTCACTCACAGTCCCTATAACTATCCCCGTGATCTCATTCTCTGTCGCTAGAAGTGTCCCCCTGATCTCATTCTCTGTCCCATTAACTGTCCCTGATCTCAATCTATGTCCCTTTAACAACCCCGCGATCTCACTCACTGTCCCTTTAACTTCCCCGTGATCTCATTCTCTGTCCCTTTAACCTCCCTTTGATCTCACTCTCTGTCCCTTTAACCTCCCCGTGATGTCACTTTCTGTCCCTTTAACGTCCCCGT
The DNA here is from genome assembly GCF_964194155.1 of Cetorhinus maximus. Lineage (NCBI taxonomy): Eukaryota > Metazoa > Chordata > Chondrichthyes > Lamniformes > Cetorhinidae > Cetorhinus > Cetorhinus maximus. The sequence goes on from NW_027599427.1 coordinate 10,329, forward strand.
GATCTCACTCTCTGACCCCTTAACCTCCCCATGATCTCAATCTCTGTCCCTTTAACTTCCCCGTGATCTCACTCTCTGTCCCTTTAAACTCCCCGTGATCTCACTCTCTGTCCCATTAACCTCCCCGTGATCTCACTCTCTGTCCCTTTAGCTGCCCCCCTGATCTCACTATCTGGCCCTTTAACTGTCCCTGTTCTCACTCTCTGTTCCTTTAAAATCCCCGTGATCTCACTCTCTGTCCCTTTTACCTCCCTTTGATCTCACTCTCTGTCCCTTTAACCTCCCCGTGATCTCACTCTCTGTCGCTTTAACCTCCCCGTTATCTCACTCTCTGTCCCTTTAACCTCCCCGTGATCTCACTCTCTGTACATTTAACGTCCCCGTGGTCTCACTCACTGTCCCATTAACCTCCCCCGATCTCAATCTCTGTTTCTTTAACTGTCCCACATCTCACTCTCAGTCCCTTGAACTGTCCCTGATCTCACTCTCTGTCCCTTTAACCTCCCAGGGATCTCACCCTCTGTCCCTTTAACCTCCCCCTGATCTCACTCTCTGTCCTTTTAACGTCTATTTGATATCAAACTCTGTCGCTTTAACCTCCACGTGCTCTCACTCATTGTCCCTTTAACCTCCCCGTGATCTCACTCACTGTCCCTTTTAGCTCCCCGTGATCTCACTCACTATCCCTTTAACTTCCCTGTGGTCTCATTCTCTGTCCCTTTAACATCCCTTTGATCTCAATCTCTGTCCCTTAAACCTCCCCGTGATCTCACTCTCTGTCCCTTTAACATCCCCGTGATCTCACTCTCAGTCCCTGTAACTATCCCCGTGATCTCATTCTCTGTCCCTTGAAATGTCGCCCTGATCTCACTATGTGACCCATTAACTGTCCCCCTGATCTCACACTCTGTCCCTTTAAATGTCCCCGATGATTACTCTCTCTGACCCTTAACCTCTCCGTGATCTCACTGTCTGTCCCTTTAACCTCCCCGTGATCTCACTCACTGTCCCTTTTAGCTCCCCGTGATCTCACTCACTATCCCTTTAACTTCCCTGTGATCTCATTCTCTGTCCCTTTAACATCACTTTGATCTCAATCTCTGTCCCTTAAACCTCCCCGTGATCTCACTCTCTGTCCCTTTTAGCTCCGCGTTGATCTCACTCTGTCCATTTAACCTCTCCGTAATCTCACTCACTGTCCCTTTAACCTCCCGTTGATCTCACTCTCTGTCCCTTTAACCTCCCCGTGATCTAACTTTCTGTCTCTTTAACCTCCCCGTGATCTCACTCTCTGTCCCTTTAACCTCCCCGTGATCTCACTCTCTTTCCCTTTAACCTCCCCGTGATCTTACTCTCTGTCCCTTTAACCTCCCAGTGATCTCACTCTCTGTCCCTTTAACATCCCCGTGATCTCACTCTCAGTCCCTATAACTATCCCCGTGATCTCATTCTCTGTCGCTAGAAATGTCCCCCTGATTTCATTCTCTGTCCCATTAACTGTCCCTGATCTCAATCTATGTCCCTTTAACAACCCTGCGATCTCACTCACTGTCCCTTTAACTTCCCCGTGATCTCATTCTCTGTCCCTTTAACCTCCCTTTGATCTCACTCTCTGTCCCTTTAACCTCCCCGTGATGTCACTTTCTGTCCCTTTAACGTCCCCGTGATCTCACTCTCTGACCCCTTAACCTCCCCATGATCTCAATCTCTGTCCCTTTAACTTCCCCGTGATCTCACTCTCTGTCCCTTTAACCTCCCCGTGATCTCACTCTCTGTCCCATTAACCTCCCCGTGATCTCACTCTCTGTCCCTTTAGCTGCCCCCCTGATCTCACTATCTGGCCCTTTAACTGTCCCTGTTCTCACTCTCTGTTCCTTTAAAATCCCCGTGATCTCACTCTCTGTCCCTTTTACCTCCCTTTGATCTCACTCTCTGTCCCTTTAACCTCCCCGTGATCTCACTCTCTGTCGCTTTAACCTCCCCGTTATCTCACTCTCTGTCCCTTTAACCTCCCCGTGATCTCACTCTCTGTACATTTAACGTCCCCGTGGTCTCACTCACTGTCCCATTAACCTCCCCCGATCTCAATCTCCGTTTCTTTAACTGTCCAATATCTCACTCTCCGTCCCTTGAACTGTCCCTGATCTCACTCTCTGTCCCTTTAACCTCCCAGGGATCTCACTCTCTGTCCCTTTTACCACCTAGTGATTTCATTCTCTGTCCCTATATTCTCCCCGTGATCTCAATCTCTGTCCCATTATCCTCCCCGTGATCTCACTCACTGTCCGTTTTAGCTCCCCGTGATCTCACTCACTATCCCTTTAACTTCCCTGTGATCTCATTCTCTGTCCCTTTAACATCCCTTTGATCTCAATCTCTGTCCCTTAAACCTCCCCGTGATCTCACTCTCTGTCCCTTTTAGCTCCGCGTTGATCTCACTCCGTCTATTTAACCTCCCCGTAATCTCACTCACTGTCCCTTTAACCTCCCGTTGATCTCACTCTCTGTCCCTTTAACCTCCCCGTGATCTAACTGTCTGTCTCTTTAAACTCCCTGTGATCTCACTCTCTGTCCCTTTAACTTCCCCGTGATCTCACTCACTTTCCCTTTAACCTCCCAGTGATCTCACTCTCTGTCCCTTTAACCTCCCCGTGATCTTACTCTCTGTCCCTTTAACCTCCCAGTGATCTCACTCTCTGTCCCTTTAACATCCCCGTGATCTCACTCTCAGTCCCTATAACTATCCCCGTGATCTCATTCACTGTCGCTAGAAATGTCCCCCTGATTTCATTCTCTGTCCCATTAACTGTCCCTGATCTCAATCTATGTCCCTTTAACAACCCCGCGATCTCACTCACTGTCCCTTTAACTTCCCCGTGATCTCATTCTCTGTCCCTTTAACCTCCCTTTGATCTCACTCTCTGTCCCTTTAACCTACCCGTGATGTCACTTTCTGTCCCTTTAACGTCCCCGTGATCTCACTCTCTGACCCCTTAACCTCCCCATGATCTCAATCTCTGTCCCTTTAACTTCCCCGTGATCTCACTCTCTGTCCCTTTAACCTCCCCGTGATCTCACTCTCTGTCTCATTAACCTCCCCGTGATCTCACTCTCTGTCCCTTTAGCTGCCCCCCTGATCTCACTATCTGGCCCTTTAACTGTCCCTGTTCTCACTCTCTGTTCCTTTAAAATCCCCGTGATCTCACTCTCTGTCCCTTTTACCTCCCTTTGATCTCACTCTCTGTCCCTTTAACCTCCCCGTGATCTCACTCTCTGTCGCTTTAACCTCCCCGTTATCTCACTCTCTGTCCCTTTAACCTCCCCGTGATCTCACTCTCTGTACATTTAACGTCCCCGTGGTCTCACTCACTGTCCCATTAACCTCCCCCGATCTCAATCTCTGTTTCTTTAACTGTCCCACATCTCACTCTCCGTCCCTTGAACTGTCCCTGATCTCACTCTCTGTCCCTTTAACCTCCCAGGGATCTCACTCTCTGTCCCTTTAACCACCCAGTGATTTCATTCTCTGTCCCTATATTCTCCCCGTGATCTCAATCTCTGTCCCATTATCCTCCCCGTGATCTCAAACTCTACACATTTAACCTCACCGTGATCTTACTCTCTGTCCCTTTAACCTCCCCGTGATCTCTCTCTCTGTCCCATTAACCTCCGTTTGATCTCACTCACTGTCTCTCATAGCTCCTCTTCATCTCACTGTCTGCCCCTTTAACCTACCCGTGATCTAACTCTCTGTCCCTTTAACCGCCCCCTGATCTCACACTCTGACCCTTTAACCTCCCTTTGATCTCACTCACTGTCCCTTTTAGCTCCCCGTGATCTCATTCACTTTCCCTTTAACTTCCCCGTGAACTCAATCTCTGTCCCTTTAACCTCCCTTTGATCTCACTCACTGTCCCTTTTAGCTCCCCGTGATCTCATTCACTTTCCCTTTAACTTCCCCGTGATCTCATTCTCTGTCCCTTGAAATGTCGCCCTGATCTCACTGTGTTACCCATTAACTGTCCCCCTGATCTCACACTCTGTCCCTTTAAATGTCGCCGATGATCACACTCTCTGACCCTTAACCTCTCCGTGATCTCACTGTCTGTCCCTTTAACCTCCCCGTGATCTCACTCACTGTCCCTTTTAGTTCCCCGTGATCTCACTCACTATCCCTTTAACTTCCCTGTGATCTCATTCTCTGTCCCTTTAACATCCCTTTGATCTCAATCTCTGTCCCTTAAACCTCCCCGTGATCTCACTCTCTGTCCCTTTTAGCTCCACGTTGATCTCACTCTGTCCATTTAACCTCCCCGTAATCTCACTCACTGTCCCTTTAACCTCCCGTTGATCTCACTCTCTGTCCCTTTAACCTCCCCGTGATCTAACTGTCTGTCTCTTTAACCTCCCCGTGATCTCACTCTCTGTCCCTTTAACCTCCCCGTGATCTCACTCTCTGTCCCTTTAACCTCCCCGTGATCTAACTTTCTGTCTCTTTAACCTCCCCGTGTTCTCACTCTCTGTCCCTTTAACCTCCCCGTGATCTCACTCTCTGTCCCTTTAACCTCCCCGTGATCTTACTCTCTGTCCCTTTAACCTCCCAGTGATCTCACTCTCTGTCCCTTTAACCACCCCGTGATCTCACTCACAGTCCCTATAACTATCCCCGTGATCTCATTCTCTGTCGCTAGAAATGTCCCCCTGATCTCATTCTCTGTCCCATTAACTGTCCCTGATCTCAATCTATGTCCCTTTAACAACCCCGCGATCTCACTCACTGTCCCTTTAACTTCCCCGTGATCTCATTCTCTGTCCCTTTAACCTCCCTTTGATCTCACTCTCTGTCCCTTTAACCTCCCCGTGATGTCACTTTCTGTCCCTTTAACGTCCCCGTGATCTCACTCTCTGACCCCTTAACCTCCCCATGATCTCAATCTCTGTCCCTTTAACTTCCCCGTGATCTCACTCTCTGTCCCTTTAAACTCCCCGTGATCTCACTCTCTGTCCCATTAACCTCCCAGTGATCTCACTCTCTGTCCCTTTAGCTGCCTCCTTGATCTCACTATCTGGCCCTTTAACTGTCCCTGTTCTCACTCTCTGTTCCTTTAAAATCCCCGTGATCTCACTCTCTGTCCCTTTTACCTCCCTTTGATCTCACTCTCTGTCCCTTTAACCTCCCCGTGATCTCACTCTCTGTCGCTTTAACCTCCCCGTTATCTCACTCTCTGTCCCTTTAACCTCCCCGTGATCTCACTCTCTGTACATTTAACGTCCCCGTGGTCTCACTCACTGTCCCATTAACCTCCCCCGATCTCAATCTCTGTTTCTTTAACTGTCCCACATCTCACTCTCCGTCCCTTGAACTGTCCCTGATCTCACTCTCTGTCCCTTTAACCTCCCAGGGATCTCACTCTCTGTCCCTTTAACCACCCAGTGATTTCATTCTCTGTCCCTATATTCTCCCCGTGATCTCAATCTCTGTCCCATTATCCTCCCCGTGATCTCACACTCTACACATTTAACCTCACCGTGATCTTACTCTCTGTCCCTTTAACCTCCCCGTGATCTCTCTCTCTGTCCCATTAACCTCCGTTTGATCTCACTCACTGTCGCTCATAGCTCCCCTTCATCTCACTGTCTGCCCCTTTAACCTACCCGTGATCTCACTCTCTGTCCCTTTAACCTCCCCCTGATCTCACACTCTGACCCCATAACCTCCCTTTGATCTCACTCACTGTCCCTTTTAGCTCCCCGTGATCTCATTCACTTTCCCTTTAACTTCCCCGTGAACTCATTCTCTGTCCCTTTAACCTCCCTTTGATCTCACTCTCTGTCCCGTTAACCTCCCCGTGATCTCACTCTCTGTCCCTTTAAACTCCCAATGATCTCACTCTCTGTCCCTTTAATGTCCCCGTGATCTCACTCTCTGTCGCTTCAACCTCACATTGATCTCACTCTCTGACCATTTAACCTCCCCGTGATCTCACTCTCTCTCCCTTTAAACTCCCCGTGATCTCACTCTCCGTCCCTTTAACCTCCCCGTGAATTCACTCACTGTCGCTTTAAACTCCCCGTGATCTCACTCTCAGTCCATTGAACTTTCTAGTGATCTCAGTCTCTGTCCCATTAATCTACCCGTGATCTCACTCTCTATCCGTTTAACCTCCCCGTGATCTCACTCTCTGTCCCTTTATCGTCCCCGTGATCTCACTCTCTGTCCCTTTAACCTCCCCGTGATCTCACTCTCTGTCCCTTTAACTGTCCGCTCATTTCACTCTATGTCCTTTAACTGCCCCCTGATCTCACTCTCTGTGCCTTCAACTGTCCCTGATCTCGATCTATGTCCCTTTGACCTCCCCATGGTCTCACTCTCTGTCGCTTTAACCTCCCCGTCATCTCACTCTCTGTCCCTAAAATCTCCCCGTGATCTCACTCTCTGTCCCATCAACATCCCCGTGATCTCACACTCTATACATTGAACCTCCCCGTGATCTCACTCTCTGTCCCTTTAACCTCCCCGTGATCTCACTCCCTGTCCCTTTAACCTCCCCGTGATCTCACTCTCTGTCGTTTTAACCTCCCTTTGATCTCATTCTCTGTCCCTTTAACCTGCCTTTGATCTCACTCTCTGTCCCTTTAACCTCCCCATGATCTCACTCTCTGTCTCTTTAACCACCCCGTGATCTCACTCTCTGTCCCTTTAACTGTCCCTGATCTCAATCTATGTCCCTTTAACCTCCCCGTGATCTCACTCTCTGTCCCTTTAACCTCCCAGTGATCTCACTCTCTGTTCCTTTAACCTCCCTGTGATCTCACTCTCTGTCCATTTAACATCCCCGTGATCTCACTCTCAGTCCCTGTAACTATCCGCGTGATCTCATTCTCTGTCCCTTGAAATGTCGCCCTGATCTCACTGTGTGACCCATTAACTGTCCCCCTGATCTCACACTCTGTCCCTTTTAATGTCCCCGATGATCACACTCTATGACCCTTAACCTCTCCGTGATCTCACTGTCTGTCCCTTTAACCTCCCCGTGATCTCACTCACTGTCCCTTTTAGCTCCCCGTGATCTCACTCACTATCCCTTTAACTTCCCTGTGATCTCATTCTCTGTCCCTTTAACATCCCTTTGATCTCAATCTCTGTCCCTTAAACCTCCCCGTGATCTCACTCTCTGTCCCTTTTAGCTCCGCGTTGATCTCACTCTGTCCATTTAACCTCCCCGTAATCTCACTCACTGTCCCTTTAACCTCCCGTTGATCTCACTCTCTGTCCCTTTAACCTCCCCGTGATCTAACTGTCTGTCTCTTTAACCTCCCCTTGATCTCACTCTCTGTCCCTTTAACTTCCCCGTGATCTCACTCTCTGTCCATTTAGCTGCCCCCCTGATCTCACTATCTGTCCCTTTAACTGTCATTGTTCTCACTCTCTGTTCCTTTAAAATCCCCGTGATCTCACGCTCTGTCCCTTTTACCTCCCTTTGATCTCACTCTCTGTCCCTTTAACCTCCCCGTGATCTCACTCTCTGTCGCTTTAACCTCCCCGTTATCTCACTCTCTGTCCCTTTAACCTCACCGTGATCTCACTCTCTGTCCCATTAACCTCCCCTGATCTCACTCTCTGTCCCTTTAACCTCCCCTTGATCACACTCGCTGTCCCTTTAACGTCCCCGTGAACACACTATCTGTCCCTTTAACCTCCACGTGATCTCACTCTCTGTCCCTTTAACCTCCCCGTGATCTCACTCTCTTTCCCTTTAACCTCACCGTGATTTCACTCTCTGTCCCTTTAACCTCCCCGTGATCTCACTCTCTGTCCCTTTAACCTCCCCGTGATCTCACTCTCTGTCCCTTTTAGCTCCCCGTGATCTCATTCACTTTCCCTTAAACTTCACCGTGAACTCATTCTCTGTCCCTTTAACCTCCCTTTGATCTCACTGTCTGTCCCTTTAACCTCCCCGTGATCTCACTCTCTGTCCATTTAACCTCCCAATGATCTCACTCTCGGTCCCTTTAACGTCCCCATGATCTCACTCTCTGTAGCTTCAACCTCCCATTGATCTCACTCTCTGTCCTTTTAACCTCCCCGTGATCTCACTCTCTATCCCTTTAACCCCCCCGTGATCTCACTCACTTTCCCTTAAACCTCCCCGTCATCTCACTCTCTGTCCCTTTAAACTCCCCGTCATCTCAAACTCCGTCCCCTTAAACGTCCCCGTGATCTCACTCTCTGTCCCTTTAACCTCCCCGTGAAATCACTCACTGTCCCTTTAACCTCCCCGTGATCTCACTCTCAGTCCATTTAACTTCCTCGTGATCTCAGTCTCTGTCCCATTACCCTACCCTTGATCTCACTATCTATCCCTTGAACCTCCCCGTGATCTCACTCTCTGTCCCTTTAAACTCCCCGTGATCTCACTCTCTATGCCTTTAACCTCCCCGTGATCTCACTCTCTGTTCTATTAACCTCCCCGAGATCACACTCTCTGTCCCTTTATCCACCATGTGATCTCAATCTCTGTTCCCTTAACCTCCCCATTACCTCACTCTCTTTCCCTTTAACCTCACTGTGATTTCACTCTCTGTCCCTTTAACCTCCCCGTGATCTCACTCTCTGTCCCTTTAACTTCCCTTTGATCTCACTCACTGTCCCTTTTAGCTCCCCGTGATCTCATTCACTTTCCCTTAAACTTCCCCGTAAACTCATTCTCTGTCCCTTTAACCTCCCTTTGATCTCACTCTCTGTCCCTTTAACCTCCCCGTGATCGCACTCTCTGTCCCTTTAACCTCCCCGTGATCTCACTCTCTGTCCCTTTAACCTCCCCGTGATCGCACTCTCTGTCCCTTTAACCTCCCCGTGATCGCACTCTCTGTCCCTTTAACCTCCCTTTGATCTCACTCTCTGTCCCTTTAACCTCCCCGTGATCTCACTCTCTGTCCCTTTAACCTCCCTTTGATCTCACTCTCTGTCCCTTTAACCTCCCCGTGATCGCACTCTCTGTCCCTTTAACCTCCCCGTGATCTCACTCTCTGTCCATTTAACCTCCCCTTGATCTCACTCTTTGTCCCGTTAACCTCCCCGTGATCTCATTCTCTGTCCCTTTAACCTCCCAATGATCTCACTCTCGGTCCCTTTAACCCCCCCCGTGATCTCAATCACTTTCCATTAAACCTCCCCGTCATCTCACTCTCTGTCCCTTTAAACTCCCCGTCATCTCACACTCCGTCCCTTTAAACGTCCCCGTGATCTCACTCTCTATCCGTTTAACCTCCCCGTGATCTCACTCTCTGTCCCTTTATCGTCCCCGTGATCTCACTCTCTGTCCCTTTAACCTCCCCGTGATCTCACTCTCTGTCCCTTTAACTGTCCGCTCATTTCACTCTATGTCCTTTAACTGCCCCCTGATCTCACTCTCTGTGCCTTCAACTGTCCCTGATCTCAATCTATGTCCCTTTAACCTCCCCGTGATCTCACTCTCTGTCGCTTTAACCTCCCAGTGATCTCACTCTCTGTTCCTTTAACCTCCCCGTGATCTCACTCTCTGTCCCTTTAACATCCCCGTGATATCACTCTCAGTCCCTGTAACTATCCCCGTGATCTCATTCTCTGTCCCTTGAAATGTCGCCCTGATCTCACTATGTGACCCATTAACTGTCCCCTTGATCTCACACTCTGTCCCTTTAAATGTCCCCGATGATCACACTCTCTGACCCTTAACCTCTCCGTGATCTCACTGTCTGTCCCTTTAACCTCCCCGTGATCTCACTCACTGTCCCTTTTAGCTCCCCGTGATCTCACTCACTATCCCTTTAACTTCCCTGTGATCTCATTCTCTGTCCCTTTAACATCCCTTTGATCTCAATCTCTGTCCCTTAAACCTCCCCGTGATCTCACTCTCTGTCCCTTTAACATCCCCGTGATCTCACTCTCAGTCCCTGTAACTATCCCCGTGATCTCATTCTCTGTCCCTTGAAATGTCGCCCTGATCTCACTATGTGACCCATTAACTGTCCCCCTGATCTCACACTCTGTCCCTTTAAATGTCCCCGATGATTACTCTCTCTGACCCTTAACCTCTCCGTGATCTCACTGTCTGTCCCTTTAACCTCTCCGTGATCTCACTCACTGTCCCTTTTAGCTCCCCGTGATCTCACTCACTATCCCTTTAACTTCCCTGTGATCTCATTCTCTGTCCCTTTAACATCACTTTGATCTCAATCTCTGTCCCTTAAACCTCCCCGTGATCTCACTCTCTGTCCCTTTTAGCTCCGCGTTGATCTCACTCTGTCCATTTAACCTCCCCGTAATCTCACTCACTGTCCCTTTAACCTCCCGTTGATCTCACTCTCTGTCCCTTTAACCTCCCCGTGATCTAACTTTCTGTCTCTTTAACCTCCCCGTGATCTCACTCTCTGTCCCTTTAACCTCCCCGTGATCTCACTCTCTTTCCCTTTAACCTCCCCGTGATCTTACTCTCTGTCCCTTTAACCTCCCAGTGATCTCACTCTCTGTCCCTTTAACATCCCCGTGATCTCACTCTCAGTCCCTATAACTATCCCCGTGATCTCATTCTCTGTCGCTAGAAATGTCCCCCTGATTTCATTCTCTGTCCCATTAACTGTCCCTGATCTCAATCTATGTCCCTTTAACAACCCTGCGATCTCACTCACTGTCCCTTTAACTTCCTCGTGATCTCATTCTCTGTCCCTTTAACCTCCCTTTGATCTCACTCTCTGTCCCTTTAACCTCCCCGTGATGTCACTTTCTGTCCCTTTAACGTCCCCGTGATCTCACTCTCTGACCCCTTAACCTCCCCATGATCTCAATCTCTGTCCCTTTAACTTCCCCGTGATCTCACTCTCTGTCCCTTTAACCTCCCCGTGATCTCACTCTCTGTCCCATTAACCTCCCCGTGATCTCACTCTCTGTCCCTTTAGCTGCCCCCCTGATCTCACTATCTGGCCCTTTAACTGTCCCTGTTCTCACTCTCTGTTCCTTTAAAATCCCCGTGATCTCACTCTCTGTCCCTTTTACCTCCCTTTGATCTCACTCTCTGTCCCTTTAACCTCCCCGTGATCTCACTCTCTGTCGCTTTAACCTCCCCGTTATCTCACTCTCTGTCCCTTTAACCTCCCCGTGATCTCACTCTCTGTACATTTAACGTCCCCGTGGTCTCACTCACTGTCCCATTAACCTCCCCCGATCTCAATCTCTGTTTCTTTAACTGTCCCACATCTCACTCTCAGTCCCTTGAACTGTCCCTGATCTCACTCTCTGTCCCTTTAACCTCCCAGGGATCTCACCCTCTGTCCCTTTAACCTCCCCCTGATCTCACTCTCTGTCCTTTTAACGTCTATTTGATATCACACTCTGTCGCTTTAACCTCCACGTGCTCTCACTCATTGTCCCTTTAACCTCCCCGTGATCTCACTCACTGTCCCTTTTAGCTCCCCGTGATCTCACTCACTATCCCTTTAACTTCCCTGTGATCTCATTCTCTGTCCCTTTAACATCCCTTTGATCTCAATCTCTGTCCCTTAAACCTCCCCGTGATCTCACTCTCTGTCCCTTTAACATCCCCGTGATCTCACTCTCAGTCCCTGTAACTATCCCCGTGATCTCATTCTCTGTCCCTTGAAATGTCGCCCTGATCTCACTATGTGACCCATTAACTGTCCCCCTGATCTCACACTCTGTCCCTTTAAATGTCCCCGATGATTACTCTCTCTGACCCTTAACCTCTCCGTGATCTCACTGTCTGTCCCTTTAACCTCCCCGTGATCTCACTCACTGTCCCTTTTAGCTCCCCGTGATCTCACTCACTATCCCTTTAACTTCCCTGTGATCTCATTCTCTGTCCCTTTAACATCACTTTGATCTCAATCTCTGTCCCTTAAACCTCCCCGTGATCTCACTCTCTGTCCCTTTTAGCTCCGCGTTGATCTCACTCTGTCCATTTAACCTCTCCGTAATCTCACTCACTGTCCCTTTAACCTCCCGTTGATCTCACTCTCTGTCCCTTTAACCTCCCCGTGATCTAACTTTCTGTCTCTTTAACCTCCCCGTGATCTCACTCTCTGTCCCTTTAACCTCCCCGTGATCTCACTCTCTTTCCCTTTAACCTCCCCGTGATCTTACTCTCTGTCCCTTTAACCTCCCAGTGATCTCACTCTCTGTCCCTTTAACATCCCCGTGATCTCACTCTCAGTCCCTATAACTATCCCCGTGATCTCATTCTCTGTCGCTAGAAATGTCCCCCTGATTTCATTCTCTGTCCCATTAACTGTCCCTGATCTCAATCTATGTCCCTTTAACAACCCTGCGATCTCACTCACTGTCCCTTTAACTTCCCCGTGATCTCATTCTCTGTCCCTTTAACCTCCCTTTGATCTCACTCTCTGTCCCTTTAACCTCCCCGTGATGTCACTTTCTGTCCCTTTAACGTCCCCGTGATCTCACTCTCTGAGCCCTTAACCTCCCCATGATCTCAATCTCTGTCCCTTTAACTTCCCCGTGATCTCACTCTCTGTCCCTTTAACCTCCCCGTGATCTCACTCTCTGTCCCATTAACCTCCCCGTGATCTCACTCTCTGTCCCTTTAGCTGCCCCCCTGATCTCACTATCTGGCCCTTTAACTGTCCCTGTTCTCACTCTCTGTTCCTTTAAAATCCCCGTGATCTCACTCTCTGTCCCTTTTACCTCCCTTTGATCTCACTCTCTGTCCCTTTAACCTCCCCGTGATCTCACTCTCTGTCGCTTTAACCTCCCCGTTATCTCACTCTCTGTCCCTTTAACCTCCCCGTGATCTCACTCTCTGTACATTTAACGTCCCCGTGGTCTCACTCACTGTCCCATTAACCTCCCCCGATCTCAATCTCCGTTTCTTTAACTGTCCCATATCTCACTCTCCGTCCCTTGAACTGTCCCTGATCTCACTCTCTGTCCCTTTAACCTCCCAGGGATCTCACTCTCTGTCCCTTTTACCACCTAGTGATTTCATTCTCTGTCCCTATATTCTCCCCGTGATCTCAATCTCTGTCCCATTATCCTCCCCGTGATCTCACTCACTGTCCGTTTTAGCTCCCCGTGATCTCACTCACTATCCCTTTAACTTCCCTGTGATCTCATTCTCTGTCCCTTTAACATCCCTTTGATCTCAATCTCTGTCCCTTAAACCTCCCCGTGATCTCACTCTCTGTCCCTTTTAGCTCCGCGTTGATCTCACTCCGTCTATTTAACCTCCCCGTAATCTCACTCACTGTCCCTTTAACCTCCCGTTGATCTCACTCTCTGTCCCTTTAACCTCCCCGTGATCTAACTGTCTGTCTCTTTAAACTCCCTGTGATCTCACTCTCTGTCCCTTTAACTTCCCCGTGATCTCACTCACTTTCCCTTTAACCTCCCAGTGATCTCACTCTCTGTCCCTTTAACCTCCCCGTGATCTTACTCTCTGTCCCTTTAACCTCCCAGTGATCTCACTCTCTGTCCCTTTAACATCCCCGTGATCTCACTCTCAGTCCCTATAACTATCCCCGTGATCTCATTCACTGTCGCTAGAAATGTCCCCCTGATTTCATTCTCTGTCCCATTAACTGTCCCTGATCTCAATCTATGTCCCTTTAACAACCCCGCGATCTCACTCACTGTCCCTTTAACTTCCCCGTGATCTCATTCTCTGTCCCTTTAACCTCCCTTTGATCTCACTCTCTGTCCCTTTAACCTACCCGTGATGTCACTTTCTGTCCCTTTAACGTCCCCGTGATCTCACTCTCTGACCCCTTAACCTCCCCATGATCTCAATTTCTGTCCCTTTAACTTCCCCGTGATCTCACTCTCTGTCCCTTTAACCTCCCCGTGATCTCACTCTCTGTCTCATTAACCTCCCCGTGATCTCACTCTCTGTCCCTTTAGCTGCCCCCCTGATCTCACTATCTGGCCCTTTAACTGTCCCTGTTCTCACTCTCTGTTCCTTTAAAATCCCCGTGATCTCACTCTCTGTCCCTTTTACCTCCCTTTGATCTCACTCTCTGTCCCTTTAACCTCCCCGTGATCTCACTCTCTGTCGCTTTAACCTCCCCGTTATCTCACTCTCTGTCCCTTTAACCTCCCCGTGATCTCACTCTCTGTACATTTAACGTCCCCGTGGTCTCACTCACTGTCCCATTAACCTCCCCCGATCTCAATCTCTGTTTCTTTAACTGTCCCACATCTCACTCTCCGTCCCTTGAACTGTCCCTGATCTCACTCTCTGTCCCTTTAACCTCCCAGGGATCTCACTCTCTGTCCCTTTAACCACCCAGTGATTTCATTCTCTGTCCCTATATTCTCCCCGTGATCTCAATCTCTGTCCCATTATCCTCCCCGTGATCTCAAACTCTACACATTTAACCTCACCGTGATCTTACTCTCTGTCCCTTTAACCTCCCCGTGATCTCTCTCTCTGTCCCATTAACCTCCGTTTGATCTCACTCACTGTCTCTCATAGCTCCCCTTCATCTCACTGTCTGCCCCTTTAACCTACCCGTGATCTAACTCTCTGTCCCTTTAACCGCCCCCTGATCTCACACTCTGACCCTTTAACCTCCCTTTGATCTCACTCACTGTCCCTTTTAGCTCCCCGTGATCTCATTCATTTTCCCTTTAACTTCCCCGTGAACTCAATCTCTGTCCCTTTAACCTCCCTTTGATCTCACTCACTGTCCCTTTTAGCTCCCCGTGATCTCATTCACTTTCCCTTTAACTTCCCCGTGATCTCATTCTCTGTCCCTTGAAATGTCGCCCTGATCTCACTGTGTTACCCATTAACTGTCCCCCTGATCTCACACTCTGTCCCTTTAAATGTCGCCGATGATCACACTCTCTGACCCTTAACCTCTCCGTGATCTCACTGTCTGTCCCTTTAACCTCCCCGTGATCTCACTCACTGTCCCTTTTAGTTCCCCGTGATCTCACTCACTATCCCTTTAACTTCCCTGTGATCTCATTCTCTGTCCCTTTAACATCCCTTTGATCTCAATCTCTGTCCCTTAAACCTCCCCGTGATCTCACTCTCTGTCCCTTTTAGCTCCACGTTGATCTCACTCTGTCCATTTAACCTCCCCGTAATCTCACTCACTGTCCCTTTAACCTCCCGTTGATCTCACTCTCTGTCCCTTTAACCTCCCCGTGATCTAACTGTCTGTCTCTTTAACCTCCCCGTGATCTCACTCTCTGTCCCTTTAACCTCCCCGTGATCTCACTCTCTGTCCCTTTAACCTCCCCGTGATCTAACTTTCTGTCTCTTTAACCTCCCCGTGTTCTCACTCTCTGTCCCTTAACCTCCCCGTGATCTCACTCTCTGTCCCTTTAACCTCCCCGTGATCTTACTCTCTGTCCCCTTTAACCTCCCAGTGATCTCACTCTCTGTCCCTTTAACCACCCCGTGATCTCACTCACAGTCCCTATAACTATCCCCGTGATCTCATTCTCTGTCGCTAGAAATGTCCCCCTGATCTCATTCTCTGTCCCATTAACTGTCCCTGATCTCAATCTATGTCCCTTTAACAACCCCGCGATCTCACTCACTGTCCCTTTAACTTCCCCGTGATCTCATTCTCTGTCCCTTTAACCTCCCTTTGATCTCACTCTCTGTCCCTTTAACCTCCCCGTGATGTCACTTTCTGTCCCTTTAACGTCCCCGTGATCTCACTCTCTGACCCCTTAACCTCCCCATGATCTCAATCTCTGTCCCTTTAACTTCCCCGTGATCTCACTCTCTGTCCCTTTAAACTCCCCGTGATCTCACTCTCTGTCCCATTAACCTCCCAGTGATCTCACTCTCTGTCCCTTTAGCTGCCCCCCTGATCTCACTATCTGCCCTTTAACTGTCCCTGTTCTCACTCTCTGTTCCTTTAAAATCCCCGTGATCTCACTCTCTGTCCCTTTTACCTCCCTTTGATCTCACTCTCTGTCCCTTTAACCTCCCCGTGATCTCACTCTCTGTCGCTTTAACCTCCCCGTTATCTCACTCTCTGTCCCTTTAACCTCCCCGTGATCTCACTCTCTGTACATTTAACGTCCCCGTGGTCTCACTCACTGTCCCATTAACCTCCCCCGATCTCAATCTCTGTTTCTTTAACTGTCCCACATCTCACTCTCCGTCCCTTGAACTGTCCCTGATCTCACTCTCTGTCCCTTTAACCTCCCAGGGATCTCACTCTCTGTCCCTTTAACCACCCAGTGATTTCATTCTCTGTCCCTATATTCTCCCGTGATCTCAATCTCTGTCCCATTATCCTCCCCTGTGATCTCACACTCTACACATTTAACCTCACCGTGATCTT
>NW_027599428.1:0-26608 GCF_964194155.1 Cetorhinus maximus
TAGGGGAGAGTGTACTTGGACTGTGGGAGGAGATTGAATGGGGGTGTAGAAACTGTGATAGGGGAGAGTGTACTTGGACTGTGGGAGGAGATTGAATGGGGTGTAGAGACTGTGATAGGGGAGAGTGTACATGGACTGTGGGAGGAGATTGAATGGGGTGTAGAGACTGTGATAGGGGAGAGTGTACATGGACTGTGGGAGGAGATTGAATGGGGATGTAGAAACTGTGATAGGGGAGAGTGTACATGGACTGTGGAGGAGATTGAATGGGGGTGTAGAAACTGTGATAGGGGAGAGTGTACATGGACTGCGGGAGGAGATTGAATGGGGTGAAGAGACTGTGATAGGGGAGAGTGTACATGGACTGTGGGAGGGTATTGAATGGGGGTTTAGGGGCTGTGATAGGGGAGAGTGTACATGGACTGTGGGAGGGTATTGAATGGGGGTTTAGGGGCTGTGATAGGGGAGAGTGTACATGGACTGTGGGAGAAGATTGAATGGGGGTTTAGGGGCTGTGATAGGGGAGAGTGTACATGGACTGTGGGAGGGTATTGAATGGGGGTTTAGGGGCTGTGATAGGGGAGAGTGTACATGGACTGTGGGAGGAGATTGAATGGGGTGTAGAGACTGTGATAGGGGAGAGTGTACATGGACTGGGGGAGGGGATTGAATGGGGTGTATAGACTGTGATAGGGGAGAGTGTACATGGACTGTGGGAGGGGATTGAATGGGGTATAGAGACTGTGATAGGGGAGAGTGTACATGGACTGTGGGAGGAGAGTGAATGGGATGTAGAGACTGTGATAGGGGAGAGTGTACATGGACTCTGAGAGGGGATTGAATGGGGTGTATAGACTGTGATAGGGGACAGTGTACATGGACTGTAGGAGGAGATTGAATGGGGTTTAGAGACTGTGATAGGGGAGAGTGTACATGGACTGTGGGAGGGGATTGAATGGGGTGTAGAGACTGTGATAGGGGAGAGTGTACATGGACTGGGGGAGGGGATTGAATAGGGTGTAGAAACTGTGATAGGGGAGAGTGTACATGGACTGTGGGAGGAGATTGAATGGGGTGTAGAGACTGTGATAGGGGAGAGAGTACATGGACTGTGGGAGGAGATTGAATGGGGGTGTAGAAACTGTGATAGGGGAGAGTGTACATGGACTGTGGGAGGAGATTCAATGGGGTGAAGAGACTGTGATAGGGGAGAGTGTACATGGATTGTGAGAGGAGATTGAACGGGGTGTAGAAACTGTGATAGGGGAGAGTGTACATGGACTGTGGGAGGGGATTGACTGGGGTGTAGAGACTGTGATAGGGGAGAGTGTACATGGACTGGGGGAGGGGATTGAATGGGGTGAAGAGACTGTGATAGGGGAGAGTGTACATGGACTGGGGGAGGGGATTGAATAGGGTGTAGAAACTGTGATAGGGGAGAGTGTACTTGGACTGTGGGAGGAGATTGAATGGGGGTGTAGAAACTGTGATAGGGGAGAGTGTACATGGACTGTGGGAGGAGATTGAATGGGGTGTAGAGACTGTGATAGGGGAGAGTGTACATGGACTGTGGGAGGAGATTGAATGGGGTGTAGAGACTGTGATAGGGGAGAGTGTACATGGACTGTGGGAGGAGATTGAATGGGGATGTAGAAACTGTGATAGGGGAGAGTGTACATGGACTGTGGGAGGAGATTGAATGGGGGTGTAGAAACTGTGATAGGGGAGAGTGTACATGGACTGTGGGAGGAGATTGAATGGGGTGAAGAGACTGTGATAGGGGAGAGTGTACATGGACTGTGGGAGGGTATTGAATGGGGGTTTAGGGGCTGTGATAGGGGAGAGTGTACATGGACTATGGGAGGGTATTGAATGGGGGTTTAGGGGCTGTGATAGGGGAGAGTGTACATGGACTGTGGGAGGAGATTGAATGGGGGTTTAGGGGCTGTGATAGGGGAGAGTGTACATGGACTGTGGGAGGGTATTGAATGGGGGTTTAGGGGCTGTGATAGGGGAGAGTGTACATGGACTGTGGGAGGAGATTGAATGGGGTGTAGAGACTGTGATAGGGGAGAGTGTACGTGGACTGGGGGAGGGGATTGAATGGGGTGTATAGACTGTGATAGGGGAGAGTGTACATGGACTGTGGGAGGGGATTGAATGGGGTATAGAGACTGTGATAGGGGAGAGTGTACATGGACTGTGGGAGGAGAGTGAATGGGATGTAGAGACTGTGATAGGGGAGAGTGTACATGGACTCTGAGAGGGGATTGAATGGGGTGTATAGACTGTGATAGGGGAGAGTGTACATGGACTGTAGGAGGAGATTGAATGGGGTGTAGAGACTGTGATTGAGGAGAGTGTATATGGACTGTGGGAGGAGAGTGAATGGGATTTAGAGACTGTGATAGGGGAGAGTGTACATGGACTGTGGGAGGAGAGTGAATGGGATGTAGAGACTGTGATAGGGGAGAGTGTACATGGACTGTGGGAGGGGATTGAATGGGGTTTAGAGACTGTGATAGGGGAGAGTGTACATGGACTGTGGGAGGAGATTGAACGGGGTGTAGAGACTGTGATAGGGGAGAGTGTACATGGACTGTGGGAGGAGATTGAATGGGGTGAAGAGACTGTGATAGGGGAGAGTGTAAATGGACTCTGGGAGGGGATTGAATGGGGTGTACAGACTGTGATAGGGGAGAGTGTACATGGACTGTGGGAGGGGATTGAATGGGCTGTAGAGACTGTGATAGGGGAGAGTGTACATGGACTGTGGGTGGTTATTGAATGGGGGTTTAGGGGCTGTGATAGGGGAGAGTGTACATGGACTGTGGGAGGAGATTGAATGGGGTGTAGAAACTGTGATAGGGGAGAGTGTACATGGACTGTGGGAGGAGATTGAATGGGGTGTAGAAACTGTCATAGGGGAGAGTGTACATGGACTGTGGGAGGGTATTGAATGGGGGTTTAGGGGCTGTGATAGGGGAGAGTGTACATGGACTGTGGGTGGGTATTGAATGGGGGTTTAGGGGCTGTGATAGGGGAGAGTGTACATGGACTGTGGGTGGGTATTGAATGGGGGTTTAGGGGCTGTGATAGGGGAGAGTGTACATGGACTATGGGAGGAGATTGAATGGGGTGTAGAAACTGTGATAGGGGAGAGTGTACATGGACTGTCGGAGGGTATTGAATGGGGGTTTAGGGGCTGTGATAGGGGAGAGTGTACATGGACTGTGGGAGGAGATTGAATGGGGTGTAGAAACTGTGATAGGGGAGAGTGTACATGGACTGTGGGAGGGGATTGAATGGGGTATAGAGACCGTGATAGGGGAGAGTGTACATGGACTGTGGGAGGAGAGTGAATGGGATGTAGAGACTGTGATAGGGGAGAGTGTACATGGACTTTGAGAGGAGATTGAATGGGGTGTATAGACTGTGATAGGGGACAGTGTACATGGACTGTAGGAGGAGATTGAATGGGGTGTAGAGACTGTGATAGAGGAGAGTGTATATGGACTGTGGGAGGAGAGTGAATGGGATTTAGAGACTGTGATAGGGGAGAGTGTACATGGACTGTGGGAGGAGAGTGAATGGGATGTAGAAACTGTGATAGGGGAGAGTTTTCATGGACTGTAGGAGGAGAGTGAATGGTGTGTAGAGATTGCGATTGGGGATAGTGTACATGGACTGTGGGATGAGATTGAACGGGGGTATAGAGACTGTGAGAGGGGAGAGTGTACATGGACTGTGGGAGGAGATTGAATGGGGCTTTAGAGACTGTGATGGGGAGAGTGTACATGGACTGTGGGAGGAGATTGAATGGGGGTGTAGAGACTGTTACAGGGTGGAGTGTACATGGACTGTGGGAGGGGATTGAATGGGATGTAGAGATTGTGATAGGGGAGAGTGTACATGGACTGTGGGAGGATATTGAATGGGGGTGTAGTGACTGTGATAGGGGAGAGTGTACATGGATTGTGGGAGGAGACCGAATGGGGTGTAGAGACTGTGATAGGGGAGAGTGTACATGGACTGTGGGAGGATATTGAATGGGGGTGTAGTGACTGTGATAGGGGAGAGTGTACATGGATTGTGGGAGGAGACCGAATGGGGTGTAGAGACTGTGATAGGGGAGAGTGTACAACGACTGTGGGAGGAGATTGAAAGGGGGCGTAGAGACTGTGATAGGAGAGACTTTACATGGACTGTGGGAGGAGATTGAATGGGGTGAAGAGACTGTGATAGGGGAGAGTGTACATGGACTGTGGGAGTGGATTGAATGGGGTGTAGAGACTGTGATAGGGGAGAGTGTACATGGACTGTGGGAGTGGATTGAATAGGGTGTAGAGACTGTGATAGGGGAGAGTGTACATGGACTGTGGGAGTGGATTGAATGGGGTGTAGAGACTGTGATAGGGGAGAGTGTACATGGACTGTGGGAGTGGATTGAATGGGGTGTAGAGACTGTGATAGGGGAGTGTGTACATGGACTGTGGGAGGGGATTGAATATGGTGTAGAAACTGTGATAGGGGAGAGCGTACATGGACTGTGGGAGGAGATTGAATGGGCAGTAGAGACTGTAATAGGCGAGAGTCTACATGGACTGTGGGAGGAGATTGAATGGTGGTATAGAGACTGTGATGGGGAGAGTGTACATGGACTGTGGGAGGGGATTGAATGGGCGTTTAGGGGCTGTGATAGGGGAGAGTGTACATGGACTGTTGGAGGAGATTGAATGGGGTGTAGAGATTGCGATAGGGGAGAGTGTACATGGACTGTGGGAGGAGAGTGAATGGGGTGTACAGACTGTGATAGGGGAGAGTGTACATGGACTGTGGGAGGAGATTGAATGGGGTGTAGAGACTGTGATAGGGGAGAGTGTACATGGACTATGGGAGGAGATTGAATGGGGTGTAGAGGCTGTGATAGGGGAGAGTGTACATGGACTGTGGGAGGAGATTGAATGGGATGTAGAGACTGTGATAGGGGAGAGTGTACATGGACTGTGGGAGGGGATTGAATGGGGTGTAGAGATTGTGATAGGGGAGAGTGTACATGGACTGTGGGAGGAGATTGAATGGGGTGTAGAGACTGTGATAGGGGAGAGTGTACATGGACTGTGGGAGGGGATTGAATGGGGTGTAGAGACTGTGATAGGGGAGAGTGT
This sequence comes from Cetorhinus maximus, assembly GCF_964194155.1. NCBI lineage: Eukaryota > Metazoa > Chordata > Chondrichthyes > Lamniformes > Cetorhinidae > Cetorhinus > Cetorhinus maximus. Next base: position 5,169 of record NW_027599428.1, read on the forward strand.
ACATGGACTGTGGGAGGAGATTGAATGGGGTGTAGAGACTGTGATAGTGGAGAGTGTACATGGACTGTGGGAGGAGATTGAATGGGGTGTAGAGACTGTGATAGGGGAGAGTGTACATGGACTGTGGGAGGAGATGGAATGGGGGAATAAAGACTGTAATAGGGGAGAGTGTACATGGGTTGAGCATGCAAAGTCTGCAAAATAATTTACCTTTAAATGTGCCCATTCACCACAGAAGACATGACAAGCAACAGAGCAGGTACGAAGAAAAGCTGTGATCGAACTGTGCAGGGTACAGAGGCTGAAAAGGAAACAGATATTTCAAATGTAGCTGAAGAACACAAGGTTGGTAGAAAACAGCAAGTAGTAGAAATTTCTGCGCTGGGAATAAAGCTCCATTAACGCTCTTCCCAAACACTCCCAGGACAGTTACAGCTAAGTATGAGATACTGTGCACAGATATCTCCCTGAGAGAGAGATAATGAGAGACACCAGTCAGTGTACAGATATCTCCCTGAGAGAGAGGGACTGAGAGACACCAGTCAGTGTACAGATATCTCCCTGAGAGAGAGAGAGACTGAGAGACACCAGTCAGTGTGCAGATATCTCCCTGAGAGAGAGGGACTGAGAGACACCAGTCAGTGTACAGATATCTCCCTGAGAGAGAGGGACTGAGAGACACCAGTCAGTGTACAGATATCTCCCTGAGAGAGAGAGAGACTGAGAGACACCAGTCAGTATACAGATATCTCCCTGAGAGAGAGGGGACTGAGAGACACCAGTCAGTATACAGATATCTCCCTGAGAGAATGGGACTGAGAGACACCAGTCAGTGTACAGATATCTCCCCGAGAGAGAGGGACTGAGAGACACCAGTCAGCGTACAGATATCTCCCTAAGAGAGAGAGGACTGAGAGACACCAGTCAGTGTACAGATATCACCCTGAGAGAGAGGGACTGAGAGACACCAGTCAGTGTACAGATATTTCCCTGAGAGAGAGGAGACTGAGAGACACCAGTCAGTGTCCAGATATCTCCCTGAGAGAGAGACGGACTGAGAGACACCAGTCAGTGTACAGATATCTCCCTGAGAGAGAGAGGGACTGAGAGACACCAGTCAGAGTACAGATATCTCCCTGAGAGAGAGGGACTGAGAGACACCAGTCAGTGTACAGATATCTCCCTGAGAGAGAGGGACTGAGAGAAACCAGTCAGTGTACAGATATCTCCCTGAGAGAGAGGGACTGAGAGACACCAGTCAGTGTACAGATATCTCCCTGAGAGAGAGGGACTGAGAGACACCAGTCAGTGTACAGATATCTCCCTGAGAGAGAGGGACTGAGAGACACCAGTCAGTGTACAGATATCTCCCTGAGAGAGAGGGACTGAGAGAGACCAGTCAGAGTGCAGATATCTCCCTGAGAGAGAGGGACTGAGAGACAACAGTCAGTGTGCAGATATCTCCCTGAGAGAGAGGGACTGAGAGACACCAGTCAGTGTACAGATATCTCCCTGAGAGAGAGGGACTGAGAGACACCAGTCAGTTTACATATATCTCCCTGAGAGAGAGGGACTGAGAGACACCAGTCAGTATACAGATATCTCCCTGAGAGAGGACTGAGAGACACCAGTCAGTGTACAGATATCTCCGTGAGAGAGAGGGGACTGAGAGACACCAGTCAGTGTACAGATATCTCCCTGAGAGAGAGGGACTGAGAGACACCAGTCAGTATAGAGATAACTCCCTGAGAGAGAGGGAATGAGAGACACCAGTCAGTGTACAGATATCTCCCTGAGAGAGAGAGAGACTGAGAGACACCAGTCAGTGTGCAGATATCTCCCTGAGAGAGAGGACTGAGAGACACCAGTCAGTGTACAGATATCTCCGTGAGAGAGAGAGGGACTGAGAGACACCAGTCAGTGTACTGATATCTCCCTGAGAGAGAGGAACTGAGAGACACCAATCAGTATACAGATATCTCCCTGACAGAGAGAGGGACTGAGAGACACCAGTCAGTGTACAGATATCTCCCTGAGAGAGAGGGACTGTGAGACTCAAGTCAGTGTACAGATATCTCCCGGAGAGGCACTGAGAGACACCAGTCAGTGTACAGATATCTCCTTGAGAGAGAGGGACTGAGAGACACCAGTCAGTGTACAGATATCTCCCTGAGAGAGAGGGACTGAGAGACACCAATCAGTATACAGATATCTCCCTGAGAGAGAGGGACTGAGAGACACCAGTCAGTGTACAGATATCTCCCTGAGAGAGAGAGAGGGGACTGAGAGACACCAGTCAGTGTACAGATATCTCCCTGAGAGAGAGAGGGACTGAGAGACACCAGTCAGTGTACAGATATCTCCCTGAGAGAGAGGGGACTGAGAGACACCAGTCAGTGTACAGATATCTCCCTGAGAGAGAGGGACTGAGAGACACCAGTTAGTGTACAGATATCTCCCTGAGAGAGAGGGACTGAGAGACACCAGTCAGTGTACAGATATCTCCCTGAGAGAGAGAGACTGAGAGACACCAGTCAGTGTACAGATATCTCCCTGAGAGAGAGGGACTGAGAGACACCAGTCAGTGTACAGATATCTCCCTGAGAGAGAGAGGAAGTGCCCTGCTGGTGCAAGGTATGTGACTCAGTGTCGGTCCTGAAGGAGGAGCAAGGGTAGGAAGCTACTCACCGTTCACCTGCAGTATGATATACCTCTGAAATTTGTCATGCCAGCTGTACGTGATAAGGATGTGATACCAGCCGGAATCCGCCGAGTTGAGGTATTGAATGCTTAGTGAGCCATTGAGGTACAGGCGCATCCGGTGTTTGTAGGGTGCGTTGCAGTCCACGGGATTGTTGCGGTACCAGTTGCAGATGCCTGTGCTGTGACTTGCAGGTGATCTGCGGTAGGTCCACTCGATGGATCTAGGGTTCATTCTCGAGCTGCCAGGAAATGTCACCGTTTTGCCGATGATGGCGGTCACTGAGAGTGTGGTCAAGGACAGTCCCTGGGACGGGTCTGAGAAACCGAGAGATAGAGACTGGGTGAGACTGGGTGCGACGGGGCGAGACGGGCGCTACGGGGCGAGACGGGCGCTACGGGGCGGGACGGGGCGAGGCGAGGCGGGGCGGGGCGCGACGGGGCGAGGCGGGACGGGGCGGGACGGGGCGAGGTGGGGCGGGGCGAGACGGGGTGAGACAGGGCGGGGCCCGACGTGGCGGGACGGGGCCCGCCGTGGCGGGACGGGGCGAGACGGGGCGAGGCGGGGCGGGGCGAGACGGTGCCGGACGGGGCGGGACAGGCCGGTACGGGGCGGGACGGGGAGGAGCGGAGCGGGGCGGGACAGGATGTGACGGGGCGGGGCGGGGCAGGATGAGACGGGGCGGGGCGGGGCGGGGCGGGGAGGAGCGGAGCGGGGCGGGACAGGATGAGACGGGGCGGGGCGGGACGGGGCGGGGCGGGACGGGACAGGATGTGACGGGGCGGGGCGGGGCGGGACAGGATGAGACGGGGCGGGGCGGGGCGGGGCGGGGAGGAGCGGAGCGGGGCGGGACAGGATGAGACGGGGCGGGGCGGGACGGGACACGATGTGACGGGGCGGGGCGGGACAGGATGAGACTGGGCGGGGCGGGGTGGGGAGGAGCGGAGCGGGGCGGGACAGGATGAGACGGGGCGGGGCGGGACAGGATGAGACGGGGCGGGGCGGGGCGGCGAGGAGCGGAGCGGGGCGGGACAGGATGAGACGGGGCGGGGCGGGACGGGACACGATGTGACGGGGCGGGGCGGGACAGGATGAGACGGGGCGGGGCGGGGAGGAGCGGAGCGGGGCGGGACAGGATGAGACGGGGCGGGACGGGGAGGAGCGGAGCGGGGCGGGACAGGATGAGACGGGGCGGGGAGGAGCGGAGCGGGGCGGGACAGGATGAGACGGGGCGGGGCGGGGAGGAGCGGAGCGGGGCGGGACAGGATGAGACGGGGCGGGGCGGGGAGGAGCGGAGCGGGGCGGGACAGGATGAGACGGGGCGGGGCGGGGAGGAGCGGAGCGGGGCGGGACAGGATGAGACGGGGCGGGGCGGGACGGGACACGATGTGACGGGGCGGGGCGGGACAGGATGAGACGGGGCGGGGCGGGGAGGAGCGGAGCGGGGCGGGACAGGATGAGACGGGGCGGGGCGGGACAGGATGAGACGGGGCGGGGCGGGACGGGACACGATGTGACGGGGCGGGGCGGGACAGGATGAGACGGGGCGGGGCGGGGAGGAGCGGAGCGGGGCGGGACAGGATGAGACGGGGCGGGGCGGGGAGGAGCGGAGCGGGGCGGGACAGGATGAGACGGGGCGGGGCGGGGAGGAGCGGAGCGGGGCGGGACAGGATGAGACGGGGCGGGGCGGGACAGGATGAGACGGGGCGGGGCGGGACGGGACACGATGTGACGGGGCGGGGCGGGACAGGATGAGACGGGGCGGGGCGGGACGGGACACGATGTGACGGGGCGGGGCGGGACAGGATGAGACGGGGCGGGGCGGGACGGGACACGATGTGACGGGGCGGGGCGGGACAGGATGAGACGGGGCGGGGCGGGGTGGGGCGGGACGGGGCGGGGCGGGGCGGGGCGGGGCGGGACAGGATGAGACGGGGCGGGGCGGGGCGGGGAGGAGCGGAGCGGGGCGGGACAGGATGAGACGGGGCGGGACAGGATGAGACGGGGCGGGACAGGATGAGACGGGGCGGGGCGGGACGGGGCGGGGCGGGGCAGACAGATTGGGCTTGCTGAAGATTAGTTACACTAACAGTGAAAACCCATTATCCAGGGAACCCATCCCTCGCAATCAGTAACACCGAAGCCAGCCCCCTGGCCCTGACCCCGCCCCCTGGCCCTGACCCCGACCCCGCCCCCTGGCCCTGACCCCGCCCCCTGGCCCTGACCCCGACCCCGCCCCCTGGCCCTGACCCCGCCCCATCACCCAGACCCCGCCCCCTCACCCAGACCCCGCCCCCTCACCCAGACCCCGCCCCCTCACCCAGACCCCGCCCCCTCACCAGACCCCGCCCACTGACACTGACCCCGCCCCCTCACCCTGACCCCACCCCCTCACCTGTTCCCATCATGAGGAGATGACAAAGAAGAGAGGCGGCTGCAGCCGCCATCGGCCGGACTCGGGGGACGGTCACTCGGCCGGACTCGTGGGACGGTCACTCGGCCGGACTCGTGGGACGGTCACTCGGCCGGACTCGTGGGACGGTCACTCGGCCGGACTCGTGGGACGGTCACTCGGCCGGACTCGGGGAGGGTCACTCGGCCGGACTCGGGGGACGGTCACTCGGCCGGACTCGGGGAGGGTCACTCGGCCGGACTCGGGGGACGGTCACTCGGCCGGACTCGTGGGACGGTCACTCGGCCGGACTCGTGGGACGGTCACTCGGCCGGACTCGGGGAGGGTCACTCGGCCGGACTCGGGGGACGGTCACTCGGCCGGACTCGGGGAGGGTCACTCGGCCGGACTCGGGGGACGGTCACTCGGCCGGACTCGGGGGACGGTCACTCGGCCGGACTCGGAGGGTCACTCGGCCGGACTCGGCCGGGTCACTCGGCCGGGTCACTCGGCCGGACTCGGGGGAGGGTCACTCGGCCGGACTCGGGGGAGGGTCACTCGGCCGGACTCGGGGGAGGGTCACTCGGCCGGACTCGGGGACGGTCACTCGGCCGGACTCGGGGGAGGGTCACTCGGCCGGACTCGGGGGAGGGTCACTCGGCCGGACTCGGAGGGTCACTCGGCCGGACTCGGGGGAGGGTCACTCGGCCGGACTCGGGGGACGGTCACTCGGCCGGACTCGGGGACGGTCACTCGGCCGGACTCGGGGGAGGGTCACTCGGCCGGACTCGGGGGAGGGTCACTCGGCCGGACTCGGGGGATGGTCACTCGGCCGGACTCGGGGAGGGTCACTCGGCCGGACTCGGGGGACGGTCACTCGGCCGGACACGGGGAGGGTCACTCGGGTTTCTTCACTCGGACCGCAGAGGGGGCGGGGAACCTACAAACTCCGGAAATCGGCCAATCAGAACCGTCTCTCCTGCCCGTGATGCACCAATCAGAAGACGGCCTCTCAACCCGCGCGAAATCCGCCAATCACAACGGACCACGTCTGCCACGTGCTGCCGGACGGAATGGAACAACTAACGGTCTCTGCTCGAGACTGGAGGCGGTGACCCCTGACCCCAGAGACTGACCAACAGCAGCAAAGCCCAACCAGACTGACCCCGACACCCCAGACACTGACGCCAAACACTGACCCCGACACCCCAAACACTGACCCCAAACACTGACCCCGACACCCCAGACACTGACCCCGACACCCCAAACACTGACCCCGACACCCCAAACACTGACCCCGACACCCCAAACACTGACCCCAAACACTGACCCCGACACCCCAGACACTGACCCCGACACCCCAAACACTGACCCCGACACCCCAAACACTGACCCCGACACCCCAGACACTGACGCCAAACACTGACCCCGACACCCCAAACACTGACCCCAAACACTGACCCCGACACCCCAGACAGTGACCCCGACACCCCAGACACTGACCCCGACACCCCAGACACTGACGCCAAACACTGACCCCGACACCCCAAACACTGACACCGACACCCCAAACACTGACCCCAAACACCAACCCCAAACACTGACCCCGACACCCCAAACACTGACCCCGACACCCCAAACACTGACACCGACACCCCAAACACTGACACCGACACCCCAAACACTGACCCCGACACCCCAAACACTGACACCGACACCCCAAACACTGACCCCGACACCCCAAACACTGACCCCGACACCCCAGACACTGACCCCGACACCCCAAACACTGACACCGACACCCCAAACACTGACACCGACACCCCAAACACTGACCCCAAACACTGACCCCGACACCCCAGACACTGACCCCGACACCCCAGACACTGACGCCAAACACTGACCCCGACACCCCAAACACTGACACCGACACCCCAAACACTGACCCCAAACACCAACCCCAAACACTGACCCCGACACCCCAAACACTGACACCGACACCCCAAACACTGACACCGACACCCCAAACACTGACCCCAAACACTGACCCCGACACCCCAAACACTGACCCCGACACCCCAAACACTGACCCCGACACCCCAAACACTGACCCCAAACACTGACCCCGACACCCCAAACACTGACACCGACACCCCAAACACTGACCCCGACACCCCAAACACTGACCCCGACACCCCAGACACTGACCCCGACACCCCAAACACTGACACCGACACCCCAAACACTGACACCGACACCCCAAACACTGACCCCAAACACTGACCCCGACACCCCAGACACTGACCCCGACACCCCAAACACTGACCCCGACACCCCAGACACTGACACCGACACCCCAAACACTGACACCGACACCCCAAACACTGACCCCGACACCCCAAACACTGACACCGACACCCCAAACACTGACCCCGACACCCCAAACACTGACCCCGACACCCCAGACACTGACCCCGACACCCCAAACACTGACCCCGACACCCCAAACACTGACACCGACACCCCAAACACTGACCCCAAACACCGACCCCAAACACTGACACCGACACCCCAAACACTGACCCCGACACCCCAAACACTGACCCCGACACCCCAGACACTGACCCCGACACCCCAGACACTGACCCCGACACCCCAGACACTGACCCCGACACCCCAGACACTGACCCCGACACCCCAAACACTGACCCCAAACACTGACCCCGACACCCCAAACACTGACACCGACACCCCAGACACTGACCCCGACACCCCAAACACTGACCCCAAACACTGACCCCGACACCCCAAACACTGACACCGACACCCCAGACACTGACCCCGACACCCCAAACACTGACCCCGACACCCCAAACACTGACCCACAAACACTGACCCCGACACCCCAAACACTGACCCCAAACACTGACCCCGACACCCCAAACACTGACCCCAAACACTGACCCCGACACCCCAAACACTGACCCCGACACCCCAAACACTAACACCGACACCCCAAACACTGACCCCAAACACTGACCCCGACACCCCAGACACTGACCCCGACACCCCAAACACTGACCCCGACACCCCAAACACTGACCCCGACACCCCAAACACTAACACCGACACCCCAAACACTGACCCCAAACACTGACCCCGACACCCCAGACACTGACCCCGACACCCCAAACACTGACCCCGACACCCCAAACACTGACCCCGACACCCCAAACACTGACCCCAAACTCTAACCCCGACACCCCAAACACTGACCCCGACACCCCAGACACTGACCCCGACACCCCAAACACTGACCCCGACACCCCAAACACTGACCATGACACCCCAAACACTGACCCCGACACCCCAAACACTGACCCCGACGCCCCAAACTCTAACCCCGACACCCCAAACACTAACACCGACACCCCAAACACTAACACCGACACCCCAAACACTGACCCCAAACTCTAACCCCGACACCCCAGACACTGACCCCGACACCCCAGACACTGACCCCGACACCCCAAACACTGACCCCGACACCCCAAACACTGACCCCGACACCCCACTGACCCCGACACCCCAAACACTGACCCCGACACCCCAAACACTGACACCGACACCCCAGACACTGACACCGACACCCCAAACACTGACCCCGACACCCCAAACACTGACCCCGACACCCCAAACACTGACACCGACACCCCAGACACTGACACCGACACCCCAGACACTGACCCCAACACCCCAAACACTGACCCCGACACCCCAAACACTGACCCCAAACACTGACCCCGACACCCCAAACACTGACCCCAAACACTGACCCCGACACCCCAAACACTGACCCCAAACACTGACCCCGACACCCCAAACACTGACCCCGACACCCCAAACACTAACCCCGACACCCCAAACACTGACCCCGACACCCCAGACACTGACCCCGACACCCCAAACACTGACCCCAAACTCTAACCCCGACACCCCAAACACTGACCCCGACACCCCAGACACCGACCCCGACACCCCAAACACTGACCCCGACACCCCAAACACTGACCCCGACACCCCAAACTCTAACCCCGACACCCCAAACACTAACACCGACACCCCAAACACTGACCCCGACACCCCAAACACTGACCCCAAACTCTAACCCCGACACCCCAAACACTGACCCCAAACACTGATTTGGTGTTTGAGGGTTTGGGGTTCAGGATTAGGGGTTTGGGGTTCAGGGTTGGTGTTCGGGGTTCAGAGTTTGGTGTTTGGGGTTCAGGGTTTGGTGTTTGAGGTTCAGTGTTTAGTGTTTGGAGTTGAGGGTTTTGTATTTGGGGTTCATATTGTGGTAATTGTGGTTTTGGGTTTGGTGTTTAGGTTTTGCTGCTCGGGGTTCAGGGTTTGGTGTTTGAGATTCAGGGTTTGGTGTTTTGGGTACAGGGTTTGGTGTTTGGGTTCAAGGTTTGGTGTTTAGGCTTCAGGATTTGGTGTTTAGGGTTCAGGGTTTGAGGATCAGGGTTTGCTGTTTGAGGTTCAGGATCTGGTGTTTGGGGTTCAGATTTCGGTGTTTTGGGTTCAGGGTCTGGTGTTTAGGCTTCAGGATTTGGTGTTTAGGGTTCAGGGTTTGAGGATCAGGGTTTGCTGTTTGAGGTTCAGGATCTGGTGTTTGGGGTTCAGATTTCGGTGTTTTGGGTTCAGGGTCTGGTGTTTGGGGTTCAGGGTTTGGTGTTTAGGGTTCAGGGTTTGAGGATCAGGGTTTGCTGTTTGAGGTTCAGGATCTGGTGTTTGGGGTTCAGATTTCGGTGTTTTGGGTTCAGGGTCTGGTGTTTGGGGTTCAGGGTTTGGTGTTTAGGGTTCAGGGTTTGAGGATCAGGGTTTGCTGTTTGAGGTTCAGGATCTGGTGTTTGGGGTTCAGATTTCGGTGTTTTGGGTTCAGGGTCTGGTGTTTGGGGTTCAGGGTTTGGTGTTTAGGGTTCAGGGTTTGAGGATCAGGGTTTGCTGTTTGAGGTTCAGGATCTGGTGTATGGGGTTCATATTTCGGTGTTTTGGGTTCAGGGTCTGGTGTTTGGGGTTCAGGGTTTGGTGTTTGCAGTCAGGTTTTGGTGTTTGAGGGTTTGGGGTTCAGGATTAGGTGTTTGGGGTTCAGGGGATGGGGTTCAGGGTTTGGTGTTTGAGGTTCAGTGTTTGGTGTTTGGAGTTGAGGGTTTTTTATTTGGGGTTCATATTCTGGTAATTGTGGTTTGGTGTTTGCTGTTTGGGGTTTAGGGTTTGCTGCTCGGGATTCAGGGTGTGATGTTTTGTGTACAGGGTTTGGTGTTTAGATTCAAGGTTTGGTGTTTAGGGTTCAGGGTTTGAGGATCAGGGTTTGCTGTTTGAGGTTCAGGATCTGGTGTTTTGGGTTCAGGATCTGGTGTTTTGGGTTCAGGGTTTGGTGTTTGAGGTTTGGTGTTTGGAGTTGAGGGTTTTGTATTTGGGGTTCATATTGTGGTAATTGTGGTTTTGGGTTTGGGGTTTAGGTTTTGCTGCTCGGGGTTCGGGGTTTGGTGTTTGAGATTCAGGGCTTGGTGTTTTGGGTACAGGGTTTGGTGTTTGGGTTCAAGGCTTGGTGTTTAGGCTTCAGGATTTGGTGTTTAGGGTTCAGGGTTTGATGTTTGGGGTTCAGGGTTTGGTGTTTAGGGTTCAGGGTTTGAGGATCAGGGTTTGCTGTTTGAGGTTCAGGATCTGGTGTTTGGGGTTCAGATTTCGGTGTTTTGGGTTCAGGGTCTGGTGTTTGGGGTTCAGGGTTTGATGTTTGGGGTTCAGGGTTTGGTGTTTGAGGTTTGGTGTTTGGAGTTGAGGGTTTTGTATTTGGGGTTCATATTGTGGTAATTGTGGTTTTGGGTTTGGGGTTTAGGTTTTGCTGCTCGGGGTTCGGGGTTTGGTGTTTGAGATTCAGGGCTTGGTGTTTTGGGTACAGGGTTTGGTGTTTGGGTTCAAGGCTTGGTGTTTAGGCTTCAGGATTTGGTGTTTAGGGTTCAGGGTTTGATGTTTGGGGTTCAGGGTTTGGTGTTTAGGGTTCAGGGTTTGAGGATCAGGGTTTGCTGTTTGAGGTTCAGGATCTGGTGTTTGGGGTTCAGATTTCGGTGTTTTGGGTTCAGGGTCTGGTGTTTGGGGTTCAGGGTTTGATGTTTGGGGTTCAGGGTTTGGTGTTTAGGCTGGGTGGGAGGGTGAGCTGTGAGGAGGATGCAGAGATGCTTCAGTGTGATTTGGACAAGCTGAGTGAGTGGGCAAATGCATGGCAGATGCAGTATAATGTGGATAAATGTGAGGTTATCCACTTTGGTAGCAAAAACAGGAAACATAGAAACTAAGAGCAGGAGTAGGCCAATCAGCCCTTCAAGCCTGCTCCCCCATTCATTATGATCATGGCTGATCATCCAACTCAATAGCTTGCTCCCGCTTTCTCCCCATACCCTTTGATCCCTTTCGCCCCAAGAGCTATATCTAACTCCTTCTTGAAAACATACAATGTTTTGATCTCAACTACTTTCTGTGGTAACGAATTCCACAGGCTCACCATTCTCTGGGTGAAGAAATTTCTCCTTTTCTCCTCATCTCAGTCTTAAATGGTCTACCCCGTATCCTCAGACTGTGACCCCTGGTTCTGGACACCACCACCATCGGGAACATCCTTCCTGCATCTACCCTGTCTAGTCCTGTTAGAATTTTATAGGTTTCTATGAGATCCTCCCTCATTCTTCTGAACTCCAGCGAATATAATCCTAATTGACTCAATCTCTCCTCATATGTCAGTCCCGCCATCCCAGGAATCAGTCTGGTAAACCTTCGCTGCACTCCCTCTATAGCAAGAACATCCTCAGATAAGGAGACCAAAACTGAACACAATATTCCAGGTGTGGTCTCACCAATACCCTGTACAATTGCAGCAAGACATCCCTGTTCCTGTACTCGAATCCTCTGGCTATGAAGGCCAACATATCATTTGCCTTCTTTACCGCCTGCTGCACCTGCATGCTTACCTTCAGCGACTGGTGTACAAGGACACCCAGGTCTCGTTGCACATTCCCCTCTCTCAATTTATAGCCATTCAGATAAGAATCTGCCTTCCTGTTTTTGTTACCAAAATGGATAACCTCACATTTATCCACATTATACTGCATCTACCATGCATTTGCCAACTCACACAGCTTGTCCAAATCACACTGAAGCATCTCTGCATTCTCCTCACAGCTCACCCTCCCACCCAGCTTTGTGTCATCTGCAAATTTGGAGATATTACATTTAATTCCCTCATCTAAATCATTAATATATATTGTGAATAGCTGGGGTCCCAGCATCGATCCCTGCGGTACCCCACTAGTCACTGCCTGCCATTCGGAAAAAGACCCCTTTATTCCTACTCTTTGTTTCCTGTCTGCCAACCAGTTTCTATCCATCTCAATACACTACCCCCAATCCCATGCGCTCTAATTTTACACACCAATCTCTTATGTGGGACTTTGTCGAAAGCCTTCTGAAAGTCCAAATAAACCACATCCACTGGCTCCCCCTCATCAGCTCTACTAGTTACATCCTCAAAAAATTCCAGTAGATTTGTCAAGCATGATTTCCCTTTCGTAAATCCATGCTGACTCTGTCCGATTCTGCCACTGTTTTCCACGTGCTCAGCTATTAAATCTTTTATAATGGACTCTAGAATTTTCCCCACTCCCAACGTCAGGCTGACTGGTCTATAATTCCCTGTTTTCTCTCTACCTCCCTTTTTAAATAGTGAGGTTACATTAGCTACCCTCCAATCTGTAGGAACTGTTCCAGAGTCTATAGACTCTCAGAAGATGACCACCAATGCATCCACTATTTCTAGGGCCACTTCCTTAAATACTCTGGGATGGAGATTATCAGGCCCTGGGGATTTATCGGCCTTCAATCCCATCAATTTCCCCAACACCATTTCCCTACTAATACTGATTTCTTTCAGTTCATCCCTCTCACTAAACCCTGTGTTCCCCAACATTTCTAGTATGTTATCAGTGTCCTCCTTTGTGAAAACAGAACCAAAGCATGTATTTAATTGATCGGCCATTTCTTTGTTCCCCATTATAAATTCCCCTGTTTCTGACTGTAAGGGATCTACATTTGTCTTCACCAATCTTTTTCTCTTCACATACCTAGAGAAACTTTTACAGTCAGTTTTTATGTTCCCTGCAAGCTTACTCTCGTATTCTATTTTCCCCTTCTTAATCAATCCCTAGGTCCTCCTTTGCTGAATTCTAAAGTGTTCCCAATCCTCAGATCTGTTGTTTTTTCTGGACAATTTGTTTGCCTCTTCCTTGGATCTAATTACTATCTCTAATTTCCCTTGTAAACCATGGTTTGGCCACCTTTCCTGTTTAACTTTTGCGCCAGACAGGAATAAACAATTGTTGCAGTTCACCCATGCGCTCTATGAACGTTTGCCATTGCCTATCCACCATCATCCCTTTAAGTAACATTTCCCAATCCATCATAGTCAACTCGTGCCTCATACCATCGTAGTTTCCTTTATTAAGATTCAGGCCCCAAGTCTCAGAATCAACTATGTCACTCTCCATCTTGATGAAGAATTCTATCATATTATGGTCGCTCATCCCCAAGGGGCCTCGCACAACTAAATTGCCGATTATTCCTTTCTCATTACACAATTCCAAGTCAAGGATGGCCTGTTCTCTCGTTGGTAGGTTATTATCTGAATGGCTATAAATTGAGAGAGGGGAATGTGCAACGAGACCTGGGTGACCTTGTACACCAGTCGCTGAAGGTAAGCATGCAGGTGCAGCAGGCGGTAAAGTAGGCAAATGATATGTTGACCTTCATAGCCAGAGGATTCGAGTACAGGAACAGGAATGCCTTGCTGCAATTGTACAGGGCCTTGGTGAGACCACACCTGGAATATTGTGTTCAGTTTTGGTCTCCTTATCTGAGGAAGGATGTTCTTGCTATAGTGGGAGTGCAGTGAAGGTTTACCAGACTGATTCCGAGGATGGCGGGACTGACATATGAGGAGAGATTGAGTCGGTTAGGATTATATTCACTGGAGTTCAGAAGAATGAGGGGGGGATCTCATAGAAACCTATAAAATTCTAACAGGACTAGACAGGGTAGATGCAGGAAGGATGTTCCCGATGGTGGTGGTGTCCAGAACCAGGGGTCACAGTCTGAGGGTACGAGGTAGACCATTTAGGACTGAGATGAGGAGAAATTTCTTCACCCAGAGAGAGGTGAGCCTGTGGAATTCTTTACCACAGAAAGTAGTTGAGACCAAAACATTGTGTGTTTTCAAGAAGGAGTTAGATATAACTCTTGGGGTGAAAGGGATCAAAGGATATGGGGAGAAAGCGGGAGCAGGCGACTGAGTTGGATGATCAGCCATGATCGTAATGAATGGGGGAGCAGGCTCGAAGGGCTGAATGGCCTACTCCTGCTCCTAATTTCTATGTTTCTACGTAACCCCTAGCCCATACCCAGGAACAAATGCAACTGCCCATCCCAATGCCAAACTCTCTGAAACCCGTCACAGAGCCAACACTGGGCCCAGTCATCCGCTCTGAGCAGCCGATAGCTGCCGTGAATTCTCTGATCAGACACTCTCACTGAGTTGAGACACAGGATTACTTTTGAAGAGTGAGATTTTTACTGATAACAGCTGCCGAGGAGGAAACAAGCGAGATGTCGCTTAGGCCTGTCCTTTTAATTCCGCCTGACGCTTACACAGTCTGAATGCTTCCCTTTCTCGGTCACTCTTGGCATGAACTTTAAAACACCTTATTGGTGCTATCGAACAGTCGCACCACTCGGTCGAAGGGGAATGGGGTCTTATCACAACTCCCTCTCCCACAGTTCAACCCGCTGAAGTCTCGTCTTCCACGTTGTGTTGATGAAAGAAGGCTCCAGATAATCACAGACCCGCACCCTCACACTCCCATTCCCACTGCCCATTTGTGCCCTTTCATCCAAGGAGAAGAGTCCTTTGTATTACAGTTGTGCTCCAGTCGGCAAATCTCCTCAGGCGAATTCTGCTCCATTGTCACAAACGTCTCGGGTTCAGTCCAAGCCTGTAGGGAAAGCGAGAGAGAGAGAGAGAGGTTTGGATTCCAGACTGGCTCAGCATGGATAACACGACAGAAAGTGCAAACAGTTACTCGTCCCCACCACTGTCCCACTCTTCCACAATGATAGTCGGCTTCTCAGGAGGTCACAACAAAAACCTTCACAGTCAGTGGCACTGCCTCTGAATGAAGCCAGGGACATTGATACGAGATTTTCACACTCTCCACACACCCCAAAACCCTTCACAGTCAGTGGGTCCTCCTCTGAATGAAGCCAGGATCATTGATACGAGATTTTCACACTCTCCACACCCTAAAACCCTTCACAGTCAGTGGCACTGCCTCTGAATGAAGCCAGGGTCATTGATACGAGATTTTCACACTCTCCACACACCCCAAAACCCTTCACAGTCAGTGGGTCCTCCTCTGAATGAAGCCAGGATCATTGATACGAGATTTTCACACTCTCCACACACCCCAAAACCCTTCACAGTCAGTGGCACTGCTTCTGAATGAAGCCAGGATCATTGATACGAGATTTCCACACTCTCCACACACCCCAAAACCCTTCACAGTCAGTGGCACTGCTTCTGAATGAAGCCAGGATCATTGATACGAGATTTCCACACTCTCCACACACCCCAAAACCCTTCACAGTCAGTGGCACATAAAAGGCAAAAGCGAGATTAGTAGCCCGAGGCTTTGAAGAAAGACTAGGAGATCAGGATGTCAGAGTGGACTTACCTACTGCGGGGAAAGTGAGTTTGAAGATTTTTTTTAAAGCTATTTTGGCATCCTATTCCTTGGACTGCAAATCGATT
This sequence comes from Cetorhinus maximus, assembly GCF_964194155.1. NCBI lineage: Eukaryota > Metazoa > Chordata > Chondrichthyes > Lamniformes > Cetorhinidae > Cetorhinus > Cetorhinus maximus. The sequence goes on from NW_027599428.1 coordinate 21,180, forward strand.
GATATAAAGGCTGTGTTTTTACAGGGAGAGAGGTTTCAAAGGGAAGTTTATTTGAAACCACCCAAAGAAGCCGGGGGTGTAGAAGGAAAGCTGTGGAAATTGAATAAGTGTGTTTATGGGTTGAATGATGCGTCAAGAATGTGGTATTTTTCCGTGAGGTCTGTCTTGTTGAAAACAGGTTGCATTCGGTTAAAGGCAGAACCCGCGACGTTCTACTGGTACCATAAGGAGAGACTAGCTGGGATCTTTATCGTGCATGTTGATGATTTCCTGTGGGGAGGCTCTGTAGAATTTGAACAATGGGTAATCGAAGATAAAGAGGGGATTCCAGGTCGGAAGTCAGGCTTCAGGAGCCTTCAAATACATAGGTTTAGACATTAAGCAGAGCCAGTTAGGAGTGACATTGAATCAACAATCTTATCTAGAAACTATTAATCATATCCCAATAACTCGTGGTAGATCCTCACAATCAAGCGGATCCTGCTGCCAAGGAAGAAATGGGACAGCTGAGGTGCTCGATTGGGCAGTTGACCTGGTTGTGCACTCAGACTAGGCCTGACACTAGTTATGATGTGTTGGGGCTGAGTACCATGGTGAAACACGATACCGTTGAGAATGTTCAGACAGCAAATAAAACACCAAAAAAATTAAATTTGGAGAGATATATGTTCAAGTTTCCAGCCTTGGGTAATCCAGAAGTTATGAGGTTGGTCATTTTTAATGATGCTTCACAGGCCAATCTTCCAGATGGGTGCTCTTGCACAGCAGGAATGATCATATTCTTGGTGGGAAAGAATGAGAAATGTTGCCCACTGGCTTGGGAAGCCAAGAAAATAAAAAGGTAGTGAATAGCACCTTAGCTGCTAAAACGCCAGCGTTGGTAGAAGCACTAGGTATGGGGATTTACTTATCCAATATACTGACAGAAAGATTATATAAGGGGCAATGTGGGAAAAGTTTGCCCATAGAATGTAACGTTGGTAACCGATCTCTTTGGGACGAAAGGTGTCACTGAAAAAAGGCTAAGAATAGACCGAGCCAGCATAAAAGAAATGTTAGAGAGAAGAGAAATCTCTAAGATACAATGGGTTGAGACAAGTCACCAACTATCAGACTGTTTTACAAAAAGAAGTGCCTGCTGTAAGAAATTATTAAATCTATTGGAAGAGGGGTGTCTTATCTTATAAGGATGCAATGAAAAATACATTTTTTTGTTTTATAACTGTTCATACATGTGATAAAAGAAATTCGAGAATTATAGGTGTGGAAATATGTGACATTAAAAAGAAAAGAGGGGAATCTGTTAATATGGCAATCACCTTGTTAAAGGCAATTGCTAATTAAACGGGTGATGGGCATTGATGATCCATCTACATAGAATAAAAAGAAACAGCTGGAGCACTTTGTGTGGAAGCTACTTGGAAGTCAGTAGCACTGAGCAGTTGTCTTGAAAATAAACTAGCTGGAACCAAAAGACCAGCCTGGATTAATTCCTCCACCACAACCTCTTATTGTGAGTGACACCCCACCCAAAACCCTTCACAGTCGGTGGGTCCTCCTCTGAATGAAGCCATGGTGATTAATGCAAGATTTTCACACTCTCCACACACCCCAAAACCCTTCACAGTCGGTGGCACTGCCTCTGAATGAAGCCGGGTCATTGGTGCCCTGCTGTTGGTCTGGTCAGCACACCCCGAAGCACTTCAGAGTTCCATGCCCCAGTGCAATACCGTATTAACCAGCTGGAGACATCTGTCAGCCTCAAGGGGTAGAGAGAGAGAGGAAAAAACAGACACCTTGCTAACAGTCTGGGGTACAGCTGAGTGTTCGGAGAAGCACACATCTGAGAAAGGATTTTTGGGAGGAGGGGGGAGGCGGTGCAGATGGTGGTGTGGGGGTCACTGACAGGCCATAGGTCCAATCTGGGAACAGGGAACTTGCCGGGGTTCATTCAGCCCCTGCCTCCCAGTGCCCCACCTGAAAGTCTAGGCTGGAAGGCAATTACCTGTCCTTTTTGAACTTGATTGGCTGGATCCGGAGGCCATAGAAGGGTAGTGTGTTTGTGGTGGATTAAACCAAGCTGTGAACGAAAAAATAGCAACAGTCAGTGACGCAGAGCTCATGACAAATCCTCACAGCATACAGGATCTGCTCAAGGCTTCCCTCACACACACACACACACACACAGAGACACACAATCACACAGGCACTCATGCACTCACACGTGCTCACGCCTGGAGAGAATCTGTTATCTCAATGGGGTGGGTGGATGTGTGAGAGAGAGAAAGTGGATGGAGAGAAGGGAGGAGAGAGGGTGCTTGTCTGCACGTGTGTTTGAGTATGTGCTTGTGTTTGTGTGTATGTTTGTGTTGAGTGTGCGCATGTCTCTCTGAATGTGTGTGACTGTCTCTGTCTGCATGAGTTTGTAAGTGTGTGTGTGTGTGCGCGCGTAAGGGTGTGTGTGTGTTAGGATGGGTGTGAGTGTAAGGGTGGGTGTGTGTGTGTGTTAGGGTGTGTGTTTGTGTTAGGGTGGATGTGTGTGTGTTAGGGTGGGTATGTGTGTAAGGGTGTGTGTGTGTGTGTGTTAGGGTGTGTGTGTGTTAGGGTGTGTGTGTGTTAGGGTGTGTGTGTGTTAGGGTGTGTGTTAGGGTGTGTGTGTGTGTTAGGGTGTGTGTTAGGGTGTGTGTGTGTGTTAGGGTGTGTGTGTGTGTGTATTAGGGTGTGTGTGTAAGGGTGTGTGTGTGTTTAGGGTGGGTGTGTGTGTGTTAGGGTGGGTGTGTGTGTGTTAGGGTGGGTGTGTGTGTAAGGGTGGGTGTGTGTTAGGGTGGGTGTGTGTGTGTTAGGGTGTGAGTGTGTGTTAGGGTGGGTGTGTTAGGGTGTGTGTGTGTGTGTAAGGGTGGGTGTGTGTGTTAGGGTGGGTGTGTGTGTGTTAGGGTGTGTGTGTGTGTTAGGGTGTGTGTGTGTGTGTTAGGGTGTGTGTGTGTGTGTGTGTTAGGGAGGGTGTGTGTTAGGGTGGGTGTGTGTGTGTTAGGGTGGATGTGTGTGTAAGGGTGGGTGTGTGTGTTAGGGTGGGTGTGTGTGTTAGGGTGGGTGTGTTAGGGTGGGTGTGTGTGTGAAAGGGTGGGTGTGTGTTAGGGTGGGTGTGTGTGTGTTAGGGTGTGTGTGTGTGTTAGGGAGTGTGTGTGTTAGGGTGGGTGTGTGTGTAAGGGTGTGTGTGTGAGTGTTAGGGTGTGTGTTAGGGTGTGTGAGTGTGTGTTAGGGTGTGTGTGTGTGTGTTAGGGTGTGTGTGTGTGTGTTAGGGTGTGTGTGTGTGTTAGGGTGGGTGTGTGTGTGTTAGGGTGGGTGTGTGTGTGTAGGGTGGGTGTGTGTGTAAGGGTGTGTGTGTGTTAGGGTGGGTGTGTGTGTGTTAGGGTGGGTGTGTGTGTGTTAGGGTGGGTGTGTGTGTGTTAGGGTGTGTGTGTGTGTTAGGGTGGGTGTGTTCGGGTGGGTGTGTGTGTAAGGGTGGGTGTGTGTGTTAGGGTGGGTGTGTGTGTGTTAGGGTGTGTGTGTGTGTTAGGGTGTGTGTGAGTGTGTTAGGGTGTGTGTGTGTGTTAGGGTGGGTGTGTGTGTGTTAGGGTGGATGTTTGTGTAAGGGTGTGTGTGTGTTAGGGTGGGTGTGTGTGTGTTAGCATGTGTGTGTGTGTGTTAGGGTGGGTGAGTTAGGGTGGGTGTGTGTGTGTAAGGGTGGGTGTGTGTTAGGGTGGGTGTGTGTGTGTTAGGGTGTGTGTGTGTTAGGGTGTGTGTGTGTTAGGATGTGTGTGTGTGTGTTAGGGTGGGTGTGTGTTAGGGTGGGGTGTGTGTGTGTTAGGGTGGATGTTTGTGTAAGGGTGTGTGTGTGTTAGGGTGGGTGTGTGTGTGTTAGCATGTGTGTGGTGTGTGTTAGGGTGGGGGTGAGTTAGGGTGGGTGTGTGTGTGTAAGGGTGGGTGTGTGTTAGGGTGGGTGTGTGTGTGTTAGGGTGTGTGTGTGTTAGGGTGTGTGTGTGTGGGTGTGTGTGTGTGTGTTAGGGTGGGTGTGTGTGTTAGGGTGGGTGTGTGTGTGTGTTGGGTGGGTGTGTGCGTGTTAGGGTGGGTGTGTGTGTGTGTTAGGGTGGGGGGTGTGTGTGTTAGGGTGGGTGTGTGTGTAGTTAGTTAACGTGTGTGTGTGTTAGGGTGGGTGTGTGTGTGGTTAGGGTGGGTGTGTGTGTTAGGGTGAACGGTGTGTGTGTGTAAGGGTGGGTGTGTGTTAGGGTGGGTGTGTGTGTGTTAGGGTGTGTGTATGTGTTAGGGTGTGTGTGTGTGTTAGGGTGGGTGTGTGTGTGTTAGGGTGGGTGGGTGTGTTAGGGTGGGTGTATGTGTGTTAGGGTGGGTGTGTGTGTGATGGGTGGGTGTGTGCGTGTAGGGTGGGTGTGTGTGTGTGTTAGGGTGGGTGTGTGTGTGTTAGGGTGGGTGTGTGTGTAAGGGTGTGTGTGTGTTAGGGTGGGTGTGTGTGTGTTAGGGTGTGTGTGTGTGTGTTAGGGTGGGTGTATTAGGGTGGGTGTGTGTGTAAGGGTGTGTGTGTGTTAGGGTGGGTGTGTGTGTGGTTAGGGTGGGTGTGTGTGTTAGGGTGGGTGTGTGTGTGTAAGGGTGGGTGTGTGTTAGGGTGGTGTGTGTGTGTTAGGGTGTGTGTATGTGTTAGGGTGGGTGTGTGTGTGTTAGGGTGGGTGGGTGTGTTAGGGTGGGTGTGTGTGTGTTAGGGTGGGTGTGTGTGTGATAGGGTGGGTGTGTGCGTGTTAGGGTGGGTGTGTGTGTGTGTTAGGGTGGGTGTGTGTGTGTTAGGGTGGGTGTGTGTGTAAGGGTGTGTGTGTGTTAGGGTGGGTGTGTGTGTGTTAGGGTGTGTGTGTGTGTGTTAGGGTGGGTGTATTAGGGTGTGTGTGTGTAAGGGTGGGTGTGTGTGTTAGGGTGGGTGTGTGTGTTAGGGTGGGTGTGTGTGTGTTAGGGTGTGTGTGTGTGTTAGGGTGGGTGTGTGTGTGTTAGGGTGGGTGTGTGTGTGTTAGGGTGGGTGTGTGTGTTAGGGTGGGTGTGTGTGTTAGGGTGGGTGTGTGTGTGTTAGGGTGGGTGTGTGTGTAAGGGTGTGTGTGTGTTTAGGGTGGGTGTGTGTGTGTTAGGGTGGGTGTGTGTGTGTTAGGGTGGGTGTGTGTGTAAGGGTGGGTGTGTGTTAGGGTGGTGTGTGTGTGTTAGGGTGTGTGTGTGTGTGTTAGGGTGTGTGTGTGTGTGTGTGTTAGGGTGGGTGTGTGTTAGGGTGGGTGTGTGTGTGTTAGGGTGGGTGTGTGTGTGTTAGGGTGGATGTGTGTGTAAGGGTGGGTGTGTGTGTTAGGGTGGGTGTGTGTGTTAGGGTGGGTGTGTTAGGGTGGGTGTGTGTGTGTAAGGGTGGG
>NW_027599429.1:0-26608 GCF_964194155.1 Cetorhinus maximus
TGAATTTGCGGGTGATTTTCAATATTGAGGTTGTTGTTGAATTTATTGGTGTTATCAATGTTTTTTTTTAAACTTTTTTGTATTTTTCAAAGTTGAGTTTGCATTTTAATTTGTTGGTGTTTTTCAATGTTGATGTTGTTGAATTTGTTGGTGTTTTTCAAAGTTGTGATTGTTGTTGAATTTTTTGGTGTTTTCATTGTTGAGGTTTTAGTTGAATTTTTTGGTTTTTTGTAATGTGGAGGTTGTTGTTGTATTTTTTGATGTTTTTCAATGCAGAGATTTTGGTTGAATTTGATGGTTATTTTCAATTTTGTGTTTGTTGTTGAATTTTTTGGTGTTTTTCATTGTTGCGGTACTTGTTGAATTTGTTGGTGTTTTTCATTCTTGAGGCTGTTGATGAATTTTGGGTTTTTTTCATTGCTGAGGTTTTTGTTGAATTTGTTGGTGTTTCTGAATGTTGAGGTTGTTGTTGAATTTTTTGGTGCTTTCCATTGATGAGGGTGTTGTTGAATTTGTTGGAGTTTTTCAATGTTGAGGTTGTTGTTGTATTTGTTGGTGTTTTTCAATGTTGAGGTTGTTGAATTTGTTGGTGTTTTTAAACTTGATGTTGTTGTTGAATTTTTTGGCGTTTTTCATTGTTGAGGTTTATGTTGAATTTGTTGGTGTTTCTCAATGTTGAGGTTGTTCTTCTATTTGTTGGTGCTTTTCATTGTTGAGGTTGTTGTTGAATTTGTTGGAGTTTTTCAATGTTGAGGTTGTTGTTGAACTTGTTGGTGTTTTTCAACGTTGAGGTTGTTGAAGTTGTTGGTGTTTTTAAAGTTGACGTTGTTGTTCAATTTTTTGGTGTTTTCAATTGTTGAGGTTTTTGTTGAATTTGTTGGTGTTTTTGAATGTTGAGGTTGTTCTTCTATTTGTTGGTGCTTTTCATTGTTGAGGTTGTTGTTGAATTTGTTGGAGTTTTTCAATGTTGAGGTTGTTGTTGAACTTGATGGTGTTTTTCAACGTTGAGGTTGTTGAAGTTGTTGGTGTTTTTAAAGTTGACGTTGTTGTTCAATTTTTTGGTGTTTTCAATTGTTGAGGTTTTTGTTGAATTTGTTGGTGTTTTTGAATGTTGAGGTTGTTGTTGAATTTGTTGCTATTTTTCATTGTTGAGGTTGTTGTTGAATTTGTTGTTGTTTTCGAATGTTGAGGTTGGAGTTGAATTGTTTGGTGTTTTTCATTGTTGAGGTTTTTCTTGAATTTGTTGGTCTCTTTGAATGTTGAGGTTGTTAAATCTAATGGCTTTTTTCAAAATTGAGGTTGTTGCATTTTTTGTGTTTTTCATTGTTGACGTTTTTGTTGAATACGTTGGTGTTTTTCATTGTTGAGGTTGTTGTTGAATTTGTTGGTGATTTTCAATATTGAGGTTGTAGTTGAATTTGTTGGTGTTTTTCATTCTTGAGGTTCTTGTTGAATTTTTTGATGTTATTCATTGCTGAGGTTGTTGTTGAATTTGTTGGTGATTTTCAATGTTGAGGTTGTTGAATTTATTGGTGTCATCAATGGTTTTTTTTGATCAGTTTTGTATTTTTCAAAGTTGAGGTTGTTGTTGAATTTGTTGATGTTTTTCAATGTTTAGGTTGTTGAATTTGCTCGGGTTTTTGAATGTTGAGGTTGTTGTTGAATTTTTTGGTGTTTTTCATTGTTGAAGTTGTTGTTGAATTTGTAGTTGTTTTTGAATGTTGAGGTTGGTGTTGAATTGTTTGGTGTTTTTCATTGCTAACGTTGTTGTTGTTGAAATTTTTGATGTTTTTCATTGTTAATGTTGTTGTTAAATTTGTTGGTGATTTTCAATATTGAGGTTGTTGTTGAATTTGTTGGTACTTTTCCCTGTTGAGGTTTTTGAATTTGTTTATGTTTTCAAAGTTGAGGTTGTTGTTGAATATTTTGGCCTTTTTCAATGTTAAGGATCTTGTTGAATTTATTGATGTTATCAATGATTTTTCTTGAACTTTTTTGTATTTTTCAAAGTTGAGGTTGCAGTTGAATTTGTTGGCGTTGTTCAAAGTTGAGGTTGTTGAATTTGTTGGTGTTTTTCAAAGTTGAGGTTGTTGTTGAATTTTTTGATGTTTTTCAATGTTGAGGTTGTTGTTGAATTTGTTGGTGTTTTTCAATGTTGAGGTTGTTGTATTTCTTGGTGTTTTTCAAAGTTGACGTTGTTCTTGAATTTTTTGGTGTTCATAATTGTTGAGGTTTTTGTTAAATTTGTTGGTTTTTTTGAATGTTGAGGTTGTTGTTGAATTTTTTGGTGTTTTTCATTGTTGAGGTTGTTGTTGAATTTGTTGTTGTTTTTGAATGTTGAGGTTGGTGTTGAATTGTTTGGTGTTTTCCATTGTTGACGTTGTTGTTGTTGAATTTTTTGATGTTTTTCATTGTTGAGGTTGTTGTTAAATTTGTTGGTGATTTTCAGTATTGAGGTTGTTGTTGAATTTGTTGGTGTCTTTCCATGTTGAGGTTTTTGAATTTGTTTATGTTTTCAAAGTTGAGGTTGTTGTTGAATATTTTGGCCTTTTTCAATGTTAAGGATCTTGTTGAATTTATTGATGTTATCAATGATTTTTCTTGAACTTTTTTGTATTTTTCAAAGTTGAGGTTGCAGTTGAATTTGTTGGCGTTGTTCAAAGTTGAGGTTGTTGAATTTGTTGGTGTTTTTCAAAGTTGAGGTTGTTGTTGAATTTTTTGATGTTTTTCAATGTTGAGGTTGTTGTTGAATTTGTTGGTGTTTTTCAATGTTGAGGTTGTTGAATTTCTTGGTGTTTTTCAAAGTTGACGTTGTTCTTGAATTTTTTGGTGTTCATAATTGTTGAGGTTTTTGTTAAATTTGTTGGTTTTTTTGAATGTTGAGGTTGTTGTTGAATTTTTTGGTGTTTTTCATTGTTGAGGTTGTTGTTGAATTTGTTGTTGTTTTTGAATGTTGAGGTTGGTGTTGAATTGTTTGGTGTTTTCCATTGTTGACGTTGTTGTTGTTGAATTTTTTGATGTTTTTCATTGTTGAGGTTGTTGTTAAATTTGTTGGTGATTTTCAGTATTGAGGTTGTTGTTGAATTTGTTGGTGTCTTTCCATGTTGAGGTTTTTGAATTTGTTTATGTTTTCAAAGTTGCGGTTGTTGTTAAATTTGTTGGTGATGTTCAATATTGTGGTTTTTGTTGAATTTTTTGTTGTTTTTCATTGTTGAGGTTTTTGTTGAATTTTTTGGTGTTTTTGAATGTTGAGGTTGCTGTTGAATTTTTTGGTGTTTTTCACTGTTGAGGTTACTGTTGAATTTGTTGGAGTTTTTCAATTTTGAGGATGTTGTTGAATTTGTATGAGTTTTTCAACGTTGAGGTTGTTGAATTTGTTGGTGTTTTTCAAAGTTGAGTTTGTTGTTGAATTTTTTGGTGTTTTTCATGGTTGAGTTTTTTGTTGAATTTGTTGTTGTTTTTGAATGTTGAGGTTGTTGTTGAATTTAGTGATTTCTTTCATTGTTGAGGTTGTTGTTGAATTTGTTAGTTATTTTCAATGTTGAGTTTGTTGTTGAATTTGTTGGTGTTTTTCCATGTTGGGATTTGTGAATTTGTTGATGTTTTTCAAAGTTGAGGTTGTTGTTGAATTTTTTGGTGCTTTCATTGTTGAGGTTTTTGTTGAATTTCTTGGTGTTTTGGAATGTTGAGGTTGTTGTTGTATATTTTGATGTTTTTCAATGTTGAGATTTTTGTTGAATTTGATGGTCATTTTTAATTTTGAGTTTGTTGTTGAATTTTCAGGTGTTTTTCATTGTTGCGGTACATGTTGAATTTGTTGGTGTTTTTCATTTTTGAGGTTGTTGTTGAATTGTTGGTTTTTTTCATTGCTGAGGTTGATGTTGAATTTGTTGGTGATTTTCAATGTTGAGGTTGTTGAATTTATTGGTCTTATCAATGGTTTTTTTTATCTTTTTTGTATTTTTCAAAGTTGAGGTTGCAGTTGAATTTGTTGGTGTTTTTCAATGTTGAGGTTGTTGAATTTGTTGGTGCTTTCCAAAGTTGAGGTTGTTGTTGAATTTTTTGGTGTTTTTCATTGTTGAGGTTTTTGTTGAATTATTTGGTGTTTTTGAGTGTTGAGGTTGTTGATGAATTTTTTGGTGTTTTTCATTGTTGAGGTTATTGTTGAATTTGTTGGTGTTTCTTAATGTTGAGGTTGTTGTTGAATTTGTTGGAGTTTTTCAATGTTGAGGTTTTGTTGAATTTGTTGGTGTTTTTAAATGTTGAGGTTGTTGAATTTGTTGGTGTTTTAAAAATGTTGAGGTTGTTGAATTTGTTGGTGTTTTTAAAGTTGACGTTGTTGTTGAATTTTTTGGTGTTTTTAATTGTTGAGGTTTTTGTTGAATTTGTTGGTGTTTTTGAATGTTGAGGTTGTTGTTGATTTTTTTGTTTTTTTTCATTGATGAGGTTGTTGTTGAATTTGTTGTTGTATTTGAATGTTGAGGTTGTTGTTGAATTGCTTGGTGCTTTTCATTGTTGAGGTTGTTGTTGTTGAATTATTTGATATTTTTCATTGTTGAGGTTGTTGTTTAATTTGTTGGTGATTTTCAAAGCTGAGGTTGTTGTTGAATTTGTTGGTTTATTTGAATGTTGAGGTTGTTAAATCTATTGGCATTTTTCAAAACTGAGGTTGTTGAATCGTTTGGTGTTTTTCATTGTTGACGTTTTTGTTGAATACGTTGCTGTTTTTCATTGTTCAGGTTGTTGTTGAATTTGTTTGTGATTTTCATTCTTGAGGTTGTAGTTGAATATGTTGGTGTTTTTCATTCTTGAGGTTCTTGTTGAATTTTTTGATGTTCTTCATTGCTGAGGTTGTTGTTGAATATGTTGGTGATTTTCAATCTAGAGGGTTTTGAATTTATTGTTGTCATCAATGGATTTCTTTGATCATTTTTTAATTTTTCAAAGTTGAGGTTGTTATTGAATTTGTTGGTGTTTTTCAATGTTGAGGTTGTTGAATTTGTTGGTGTTTTTCCAAGTTGAGATTGTTGTTGAATTTTTTTGGCGTTTTTCATTGTTGAGGTTGTTGTTGAATTTGTTGGAGTTTTTCAATGTTGAGGTTGTTGTTGAATTTGTTGGTGTTTTTGAATGTTGAGGTTGTTGTTGAATTTTTTTGTTCTTTTTCATTGTTGAGGTTGTTGTTGAATTTGTTGGTGTTTTGAACATTGAGATTGTTGTTGAATTATTTTGTGTTTTTCATTGTTGAGGTTGTTGTTGAATTTTTGGAGATTTTCAATATTAAGGATCTTGTTGAATTTATTCATGTTATCAATGATTTTCCTTCTTCTTTTATGTATTTTTCAAAGTTGAGGTTTTTGTTGAATTTGTTGGTGTATTTGAATGTTGAGGTTGTTGTTGAATTTGTTGGTGTTTTTCAATGTTGAGGTTATTGAATTTGTTGGTGTTTTTCAAAGTTGAGGTTGTTGTTGAATTTTTTTGGTGTTTTCAATGTTGAGGTTTTTGTTGAATTTCTTGGTGTTTTGGAATGTTGAGGTTGTTGTTGTATATTTTGATGTTTTTCAATGTTGAGATTTTTGTTGAATTTGATGGTCATTTTTAATTTTGAGTTTGTTGTTGAATTTTCAGGTGTTTTTCATTGTTGCGGTACATGTTGAATTTGTTGGTGTTTTTCATTTTTGAGGTGGTTGTTGAATTGTTGGTTTTTTTCATTGCTGAGGTTGATGTTGAATTTGTTGGTGATTTTCAATGTTGAGGTTGTTGAATTTATTGGTCTTATCAATGGTTTTTTTTATCTTTTTTGTATTTTTCAAAGTTGAGGTTGCAGTTGAATTTGTTGGTGTTCTTCAATTTTGAGGTTGTTGAATTTGTTGGTGTTTTTGAATGTTGAAGCTGTTGATGAATTTTTTGGTGTTTTTCAAAGTTGTGATTGTTGTTGAATTTTTTTGGCGTTTTTCATTGTTGGGGTTGTTGTTGAATTTGTTGGAGTTTTTCAATGTTGAGGTTGTTGTAGAATTTGTTGGTATTTTTGAATGTTGAGGTTGTTGTTGAATTTGTTGTTGTTTTTCATTGTTGAGGTTGTTGTTGAATTTGTTGGTGTTTTTGAATGTTGAGGTTGTTGTTGATTTTTTTTGTTCTTTTTCATTGTTGAGGTTGTTGTTGAATTTGTTGGTGTTTTGAACATTGAGATTGTTGTTGAATTATTTTGTGTTTTTCATTGTTGAGGTTGTTGTTGAATTTTTGGAGATTTTCAATATTAAGGATCTTGTTGAATTTATTCATGTTATCAATGATTTTCCTTCTTCTTTTATGTATTTTTCAAAGTTGAGGTTTTTGTTGAATTTGTTGGTGTATTTGAATGTTGAGGTTGTTGTTGAATTTGTTGGTGTTTTTCAATGTTGAGGTTATTGAATTTGTTGGTGTTTTTCAAAGTTGAGGTTGTTGTTGAATTTTTTTGGTGTTTTCATTGTTGAGGTTTTTGTTGAATTTCTTGGTGTTTTGGAATGTTGAGGTTGTTATTGTATATTTTGATGTTTTTCAATGTTGAGATTTTTGTTGAATTTGATGGTCATTTTTAATTTTGAGTTTGTTGTTGAATTTTCAGGTGTTTTTCATTGTTGCGGTACATGTTGAATTTGTTGGTGTTTTTCATTTTTGAGGTTGTTGTTGAATTGTTGGTTTTTTTCATTGCTGAGGTTGATGTTGAATTTGTTGGTGATTTTCAATGTTGAGGTTGTTGAATTTATTGGTCTTATCAATGGTTTTTTTTATCTTTTTTGTATTTTTCAAAGTTGAGGTTGCAGTTGAATTTGTTGGTGTTCTTCAATTTTGAGGTTGTTGAATTTGTTGGTGTTTTTGAATGTTGAAGCTGTTGATGAATTTTTTGGTGTTTTTCAAAGTTGTGATTGTTGTTGAATTTTTTTGGCGTTTTTCATTGTTGGGGTTGTTGTTGAATTTGTTGGAGTTTTTCAATGTTGAGGTTGTTGTAGAATTTGTTGGTATTTTTGAATGTTGAGGTTGTTGTTGAATTTGTTGTTGTTTTTCATTGTTGAGGTTGTTGTTGAATTTGTTGGTGTTTTTGAATGTTGAGGTTGTTGTTGAATTTTTTTGTTCTTTTTCATTGTTGAGGTTGTTGTTGAATTTGTTGGTGTTTTGAACATTGAGATTGTTGTTGAATTATTTTGTGTTTTTCATTGTTGAGGTTGTTGTTGAATTTTTGGAGATTTTCAATATTAAGGATCTTGTTGAATTTATTCATGTTATCAATGATTTTCCTTCTTCTTTTATGTATTTTTCAAAGTTGAGGTTTTTGTTGAATTTGTTGGTGTATTTGAATGTTGAGGTTGTTGTTGAATTTGTTGGTGTTTTTCAATGTTGAGGTTATTGAATTTGTTGGTGTTTTTCAAAGTTGAGGTTGTTGTTGAATTTTTTTGGTGTTTTCATTGTTGAGGTTTTTGTTGAATTTCTTGGTGTTTTGGAATGTTGAGGTTGTTGTTGTATATTTTGATGTTTTTCAATGTTGAGATTTTTGTTGAATTTGATGGTCATTATTAATTTTGAGTTTGTTGTTGAATTTTCAGGTGTATTTCATTGTTGCGGTACATGTTGAATTTGTTGGTGTTTTTCAATGTTGAGGTTATTGAATTTGTTGGTGTTTTTCAAAGTTGAGGTTGTTGTTGAATTTTTTTGGTGTTTTCATTGTTGAGGTTTTTGTTGAATTTCTTGGTGTTTTGGAATGTTGAGGTTGTTGTTGTATATTTTGATGTTTTTCAATGTTGAGATTTTTGTTGAATTTGATGGTCATTTTTAATTTTGAGTTTGTTGTTGAATTTTCAGGTGTTTTTCATTGTTGCGGTACATGTTGAATTTGTTGGTGTTTTTCATTTTTGAGGTTGTTGTTGAATTGTTGGTTTTTTTCATTGCTGAGGTTGATGTTGAATTTGTTGGTGATTTTCAATGTTGAGGTTGTTGAATTTATTGGTCTTATCAATGGTTTTTTTTATCTTTTTTGTATTTTTCAAAGTTGAGGTTGCAGTTGAATTTGTTGGTGTTCTTCAATTTTGAGGTTGTTGAATTTGTTGGTGTTTTTGAATGTTGAAGCTGTTGATGAATTTTTTGGTGTTTTTCAAAGTTGAGATTGTTGTTGAATTTTTTTGGCGTTTTTCATTGTTGGGGTTGTTGTTGAATTTGTTGGAGTTTTTCAATGTTGAGGTTGTTGTAGAATTTGTTGGTATTTTTGAATGTTGAGGTTGTTGTTGAATTTTTTGTTGTTTTTCATTGTTGAGGTTGTTGTTGAATTTGTTGTTGTTTTTGAATGTTGAGGTTGGTGTTGAATTGTTTGGTGTTTTCCATTGCTGACGTTGTTGTTGTTGAATTTTTTGATGTTTTTCATTGTTGAGGTTGTTGTTAAATTTGTTGGTGATTTACAATATTGAGGTTGTTGTTGAATTAGTTGTTGTTTTTCCGTGTTGAGGTTTTTGAATTTGTTTATATTTTCAAAGTTGAGGTTGTTGTTAAATTTGTTGGTGATTTTGAATACTGAGGTTGTTGTTGAATTTTTTGGTGTTTTTCGTTGTTGAGGTTGTTGTTGAAATTGTTGGAGATTTTCAATGTTTAGGTACTTGTTGAATTATTTGGTGTTTTTCATTGTTGAGGTCGTTGTTGTTGAATTGTTTGCCTGTTTTCATTGCTGAGGTTGTTGATGAATTTGTTGGTGATTTTCAATATTGAGGTTGTTGTTGAATTTATTGGTGTTACCAATGTTTTTTTTAAAAATTTTGTATTTTTCAAAGTTTATTTTGCAATTTAATTTGTTGATGTTTTTGAATGTTAATGTTGTTGAATTTTTTGGTTTTTTTCAAATTTGAGATTGTTGTTGAATTTTTTGGTGTTTTCATGGTTGAGGTTTTTGTTGAATTTGTTGGTGTTTTGGAATGTTGAGGTTGTTGTTGCATTTTTTGATGTTTTTCAATGTTGAGATTTCTGTTGATTTTGATGGTGATTTTCAATTTTGAGTTTGTTGAGGTTCTTGTTGAATTTTTTGATGTTTTTCATTGCTGAGGTTGTTGCTGAATTTGTTGATGATTTTCAATGTTGATGTTGTTGAATTTATTGGTGTTATCAATGGTTTTTTTTTGATCTTTTTTGTAATTTTCAAAGTTGAGGTTGCATTTGAATTTGTTGGTATTTTTCAATGTTGAGCTTGTTGAATTTGTTGGTGTTTTTCAAAGTTGAGGTTGTTGATGAATTTGTTGGTGTTTTTCATTGTTGAGGTTGTTGTTGAATTTGTTGGTGATTTTCAATATTGAGGTTGTAGTTGAATTTGTTGGTGTTTTTCCATGTTGAGCTTTTTGAATTTGGTGATGTTTTTCGAATTTGAGGTTTTTGTTGAATATTTTGGTGTTCTTCAATGTTGAGGTTGTTCTTGAATTTTTTGGTGATTTTCAATATTGAGGTTTTTGTTGAATTTATTGGTGTATTCAATGTTTTTTTTTGAATCTTATTGTATTTGTCAAAGTTGAGGTTGCAGTTGAATTTGTTCGTGTTTCTCAATGTTGAGGTTGTTGAGATTCTTGGTATTTTTCAAAGTTGTGGTTGTTGTTGAATTTTTTGGTGTTTTTCGTTGTTGAGTTTTATGTTGAATTTGTTGTTGTTTTTGAATGTTGAGTTTGTTGTTGAATTTTTTGGTGTTTTTCATTGTTGAGGTTGTTGTTGAAATTGTTGGAGTTTTTCAATGTTGAGGTTGTGGTTGAAATTGTTGGAGTTTTTCAATGTTGTGGTTGTGGTTGAATTTATTGGAGTATTCAAGTTTTTTTTTAATCTTTTTGTATTTTTCAAAGTTGATGTTGATGTTGAATTTGTTGGTGTTTTTCAATGTTGACGTTGTTGAATTTGATGGTGTTTTTCATTGTTGTGGTTGTTGTTATTGAATTTTTGATGCTTTTCATTTTTGAGGTTGTTGTTAAATTTGTTGGTGATTTACAATATTGAAGTTGTTGTTGAATTAGTTGGTGTTTTTCCATGTTGAGGTTTTTGAATTTGTTTATGTTTTCAAAGTTGATGTTGTTGTTAAATTTGTTGGTGATTTTGAATACTGAGGTTGTTGTTGAATTTTTTGGTGTTTTTCAATGTTGAGGTTGTTGTTGAAATTGTTGGAGTTTTTCAATGTTGAGGTTCTTGTAGAATTATTTGGTGTTTTTCATTGTTGAGGTCGTTGTTGTTGAATAGTTTCCCTGTTTTCATTGCTGAGGTTGTTGATGAATTTGTTGGTGATTTTCAATATTGAGGTTGTTGTTGAATTTATTGGTGTTACCAATGTTTTTTTTAAAACTTTTTTGTATTTTTCAAAGTTGAT
The DNA here is from genome assembly GCF_964194155.1 of Cetorhinus maximus. Classification (NCBI taxonomy): domain Eukaryota; kingdom Metazoa; phylum Chordata; class Chondrichthyes; order Lamniformes; family Cetorhinidae; genus Cetorhinus; species Cetorhinus maximus. The sequence continues at coordinate 10,352 of NW_027599429.1, forward strand.
TTTGCAATTTAATTTGTTGATGTTTTTGAATGTTGATGTTGTTGAATTTGATGGTTTTTTTCAAAGTTGAGATTGTTGTTGAATTTTTTGGTGTTTTCATTATTGAGGTTTTTGTTGAATTTGTTGGTGTTTTGGAATGTTGAGGTTGTTGTTGCATTTTTTGATGTTTTTCAATGTTGAGATTTCTGATGATTTTGATGGTGATTTTCAATTTTGAGTTTGTTGAGGTTCTTGTTGAATTTTTTGATGTTTTTCATTGCTGAGGTTGTTGCTGAATTTGTTGATGATTTTCAATGTTGATGTTGTTGAATTTATTGGTGTTATCAATGGTTTTTTTTTGATCTTTTTTGTAATTTTCAAAGTTGAGGTTGCATTTGAATTCGTTGGTGTTTTTCAATGTTGATGTTGTTGAATTATTTGGTGTTTTTCAAAGTTGAGGTTGTTGTTGAATTTTTTGGTGTTTTTCATTGTTGAGGTATTTGTTGAATTTTTTTGTTCTTTTTCATTGTTGAGGTTGTTGTTGAATTTGTTGGTGTTTTGAACATTGAGATTGTTGTTGAATTATTTTGTGTTTTTCATTGTTGAGGTTGTTGTTGAATTTTTGGAGATTTTCAATATTAAGGATCTTGTTGAATTTATTCATGTTATCAATGATTTTCCTTCTTCTTTTATGTATTTTTCAAAGTTGAGGTTTTTGTTGAATTTGTTGGTGTATTTGAATGTTGAGGTTGTTGTTGAATTTGTTGGTGTTTTTCAATGTTGAGGTTATTGAATTTGTTGGTGTTTTTCAAAGTTGAGGTTGTTGTTGAATTTTTTTGGTGTTTTCATTGTTGAGGTTTTTGTTGAATTTCTTGGTGTTTTGGAATGTTGAGGTTGTTGTTGTATATTTTGATGTTTTTCAATGTTGAGATTTTTGTTGAATTTGATGGTCATTTTTAATTTTGAGTTTGTTGTTGAATTTTCAGGTGTTTTTCATTGTTGCGGTACATGTTGAATTTGTTGGTGTTTTTCATTTTTGAGGTTGTTGTTGAATTGTTGGTTTTTTTCATTGCTGAGGTTGATGTTGAATTTGTTGGTGATTTTCAATGTTGAGGTTGTTGAATTTATTGGTCTTATCAATGGTTTTTTTTATCTTTTTTGTATTTTTCAAAGTTGAGGTTGCAGTTGAATTTGTTGGTGTTCTTCAATTTTGAGGTTGTTGAATTTGTTGGTGTTTTTGAATGTTGAAGCTGTTGATGAATTTTTTGGTGTTTTTCAAAGTTGAGATTGTTGTTGAATTTTTTTGGCGTTTTTCATTGTTGGGGTTGTTGTTGAATTTGTTGGAGTTTTTCAATGTTGAGGTTGTTGTAGAATTTGTTGGTATTTTTGAATGTTGAGGTTGTTGTTGAATTTTTTGTTGTTTTTCATTGTTGAGGTTGTTGTTGAATTTGTTGTTGTTTTTGAATGTTGAGGTTGGTGTTGAATTGTTTGGTGTTTTCCATTGCTGACGTTGTTGTTGTTGAATTTTTTGATGTTTTTCATTGTTGAGGTTGTTGTTAAATTTGTTGGTGATTTACAATATTGAGGTTGTTGTTGAATTAGTTGTTGTTTTTCCGTGTTGAGGTTTTTGAATTTGTTTATATTTTCAAAGTTGAGGTTGTTGTTAAATTTGTTGGTGATTTTGAATACTGAGGTTGTTGTTGAATTTTTTGGTGTTTTTCGTTGTTGAGGTTGTTGTTGAAATTGTTGGAGATTTTCAATGTTTAGGTACTTGTTGAATTATTTGGTGTTTTTCATTGTTGAGGTCGTTGTTGTTGAATAGTTTCCCTGTTTTCATTGCTGAGGTTGTTGATGAATTTGTTGGTGATTTTCAATATTGAGGTTGTTGTTGAATTTATTGGTGTTACCAATGTTTTTTTTAAAAATTTTGTATTTTTCAAAGTTTATTTTGCAATTTAATTTGTTGATGTTTTTGAATGTTGATGTTGTTGAATTTTTTGGTTTTTTTCAAATTTGAGATTGTTGTTGAATTTTTTGGTGTTTTCATGGTTGAGGTTTTTGTTGAATTTGTTGGTGTTTTGGAATGTTGAGGTTGTTGTTGCATTTTTTGATGTTTTTCAATGTTGAGATTTCTGTTGATTTTGATGGTGATTTTCAATTTTGAGTTTGTTGAGGTTCTTGTTGAATTTTTTGATGTTTTTCATTGCTGAGGTTGTTGCTGAATTTGTTGATGATTTTCAATGTTGATGTTGTTGAATTTATTGGTGTTATCAATGGTTTTTTTTTGATCTTTTTTGTAATTTTCAAAGTTGAGGTTGCATTTGAATTTGTTGGTATTTTTCAATGTTGAGCTTGTTGAATTTGTTGGTGTTTTTCAAAGTTGAGGTTGTTGATGAATTTGTTGGTGTTTTTCATTGTTGAGGTTGTTGTTGAATTTGTTGGTGATTTTCAATATTGAGGTTGTAGTTGAATTTGTTGGTGTTTTTCCATGTTGAGCTTTTTGAATTTGGTGATGTTTTTCGAATTTGAGGTTTTTGTTGAATATTTTGGTGTTCTTCAATGTTGAGGTTGTTCTTGAATTTTTTGGTGATTTTCAATATTGAGGTTTTTGTTGAATTTATTGGTGTATTCAATGTTTTTTTTTGAATCTTATTGTATTTGTCAAAGTTGAGGTTGCAGTTGAATTTGTTCGTGTTTCTCAATGTTGAGGTTGTTGAGATTCTTGGTATTTTTCAAAGTTGTGGTTGTTGTTGAATTTTTTGGTGTTTTTCGTTGTTGAGTTTTATGTTGAATTTGTTGTTGTTTTTGAATGTTGAGTTTGTTGTTGAATTTTTTGGTGTTTTTCATTGTTGAGGTTGTTGTTGAAATTGTTGGAGTTTTTCAATGTTGAGGTTGTGGTTGAAATTGTTGGAGTTTTTCAATGTTGTGGTTGTGGTTGAATTTATTGGAGTATTCAAGTTTTTTTTTAATCTTTTTGTATTTTTCAAAGTTGATGTTGATGTTGAATTTGTTGGTGTTTTTCAATGTTGACGTTGTTGAATTTGATGGTGTTTTTCATTGTTGTGGTTGTTGTTATTGAATTTTTGATGCTTTTCATTTTTGAGGTTGTTGTTAAATTTGTTGGTGATTTACAATATTGAAGTTGTTGTTGAATTAGTTGGTGTTTTTCCATGTTGAGGTTTTTGAATTTGTTTATGTTTTCAAAGTTGATGTTGTTGTTAAATTTGTTGGTGATTTTGAATACTGAGGTTGTTGTTGAATTTTTTGGTGTTTTTCAATGTTGAGGTTGTTGTTGAAATTGTTGGAATTTTCAATGTTGAGGTTCTTGTAGAATTATTTGGTGTTTTTCATTGTTGAGGTCGTTGTTGTTGAATAGTTTCCCTGTTTTCATTGCTGAGGTTGTTGATGAATTTGTTGGTGATTTTCAATATTGAGGTTGTTGTTGAATTTATTGGTGTTACCAATGTTTTTTTTAAAACTTTTTTGTATTTTTCAAAGTTGATTTTGCAATTTAATTTGTTGATGTTTTTGAATGTTGATGTTGTTGAATTTGATGGTTTTTTTCAAAGTTGAGATTGTTGTTGAATTTTTTGGTGTTTTCATTATTGAGGTTTTTGTTGAATTTGTTGGTGTTTTGGAATGTTGAGGTTGTTGTTGCATTTTTTGATGTTTTTCAATGTTGAGATTTCTGATGATTTTGATGGTGATTTTCAATTTTGAGTTTGTTGAGGTTCTTGTTGAATTTTTTGATGTTTTTCATTGCTGAGGTTGTTGCTGAATTTGTTGATGATTTTCAATGTTGATGTTGTTGAATTTATTGGTGTTATCAATGGTTTTTTTTTGATCTTTTTTGTAATTTTCAAAGTTGAGGTTGCATTTGAATTCGTTGGTGTTTTTCAATGTTGATGTTGTTGAATTATTTGGTGTTTTTCAAAGTTGAGGTTGTTGTTGAATTTTTTGGTGTTTTTCATTGTTGAGGTATTTGTTGAATTTTTTTGTTCTTTTTCATTGTTGAGGTTGTTGTTGAATTTGTTGGTGTTTTGAACATTGAGATTGTTGTTGAATTATTTTGTGTTTTTCATTGTTGAGGTTGTTGTTGAATTTTTGGAGATTTTCAATATTAAGGATCTTGTTGAATTTATTCATGTTATCAATGATTTTCCTTCTTCTTTTATGTATTTTTCAAAGTTGAGGTTTTTGTTGAATTTGTTGGTGTTTTTGAATGTTGAGGTTGTTGTTGAATTTGTTGGTGTTTTTCAATGTTGAGGTTATTGAATTTGTTGGTGTTTTTCAAAGTTGAGGTTGTTGTTGAATTTTTTTGGTGTTTTCATTGTTGAGGTTTTTGTTGAATTTCTTGGTGTTTTGGAATGTTGAGGTTGTTGTTGTATATTTTGATGTTTTTCAATGTTGAGATTTTTGTTGAATTTGATGGTCATTTTTAATTTTGAGTTTGTTGTTGAATTTTCAGGTGTTTTTCATTGTTGCGGTACATGTTGAATTTGTTGGTGTTTTTCATTTTTGAGGTTGTTGTTGAATTGTTGGTTTTTTTCATTGCTGAGGTTGATGTTGAATTTGTTGGTGATTTTCAATGTTGAGGTTGTTGAATTTATTGGTCTTATCAATGGTTTTTTTTATCTTTTTTGTATTTTTCAAAGTTGAGGTTGCAGTTGAATTTGTTGGTGTTCTTCAATTTTGAGGTTGTTGAATTTGTTGGTGTTTTTGAATGTTGAAGCTGTTGATGAATTTTTTGGTGTTTTTCAAAGTTGAGATTGTTGTTGAATTTTTTTGGCGTTTTTCATTGTTGGGGTTGTTGTTGAATTTGTTGGAGTTTTTCAATGTTGAGGTTGTTGTAGAATTTGTTGGTATTTTTGAATGTTGAGGTTGTTGTTGAATTTTTTGTTGTTTTTCATTGTTGAGGTTGTTGTTGAATTTGTTGTTGTTTTTGAATGTTGAGGTTGTTGTTGAATTGTTTGGTGTTTTCCATTGCTGACGTTGTTGTTGTTGAATTTTTTGATGTTTTTCATTGTTGAGGTTGTTGTTAAATTTGTTGGTGATTTACAATATTGAGGTTGTTGTTGAATTAGTTGTTGTTTTTCCGTGTTGAGGTTTTTGAATTTGTTTATATTTTCAAAGTTGAGGTTGTTGTTAAATTTGTTGGTGATTTTGAATACTGAGGTTGTTGTTGAATTTTTTGGTGTTTTTCGTTGTTGAGGTTGTTGTTGAAATTGTTGGAGATTTTCAATGTTTAGGTACTTGTTGAATTATTTGGTGTTTTTCATTGTTGAGGTCGTTGTTGTTGAATTGTTTGCCTGTTTTCATTGCTGAGGTTGTTGATGAATTTGTTGGTGATTTTCAATATTGAGGTTGTTGTTGAATTTATTGGTGTTACCAATGTTTTTTTTAAAAATTTTGTATTTTTCAAAGTTTATTTTGCAATTTAATTTGTTGATGTTTTTGAATGTTAATGTTGTTGAATTTTTTGGTTTTTTTCAAATTTGAGATTGTTGTTGAATTTTTTGGTGTTTTCATGGTTGAGGTTTTTGTTGAATTTGTTGGTGTTTTGGAATGTTGAGGTTGTTGTTGCATTTTTTGATGTTTTTCAATGTTGAGATTTCTGTTGATTTTGATGGTGATTTTCAATTTTGAGTTTGTTGAGGTTCTTGTTGAATTTTTTGATGTTTTTCATTGCTGAGGTTGTTGCTGAATTTGTTGATGATTTTCAATGTTGATGTTGTTGAATTTATTGGTGTTATCAATGGTTTTTTTTTGATCTTTTTTGTAATTTTCAAAGTTGAGGTTGCATTTGAATTTGTTGGTATTTTTCAATGTTGAGCTTGTTGAATTTGTTGGTGTTTTTCAAAGTTGAGGTTGTTGATGAATTTGTTGGTGTTTTTCATTGTTGAGGTTGTTGTTGAATTTGTTGGTGATTTTCAATATTGAGGTTGTAGTTGAATTTGTTGGTGTTTTTCCATGTTGAGCTTTTTGAATTTGGTGATGTTTTTCGAATTTGAGGTTTTTGTTGAATATTTTGGTGTTCTTCAATGTTGAGGTTGTTCTTGAATTTTTTGGTGATTTTCAATATTGAGGTTTTTGTTGAATTTATTGGTGTATTCAATGTTTTTTTTTGAATCTTATTGTATTTGTCAAAGTTGAGGTTGCAGTTGAATTTGTTCGTGTTTCTCAATGTTGAGGTTGTTGAGATTCTTGGTATTTTTCAAAGTTGTGGTTGTTGTTGAATTTTTTGGTGTTTTTCGTTGTTGAGTTTTATGTTGAATTTGTTGTTGTTTTTGAATGTTGAGTTTGTTGTTGAATTTTTTGGTGTTTTTCATTGTTGAGGTTGTTGTTGAAATTGTTGGAGTTTTTCAATGTTGAGGTTGTGGTTGAAATTGTTGGAGTTTTTCAATGTTGTGGTTGTGGTTGAATTTATTGGAGTATTCAAGTTTTTTTTTAATCTTTTTGTATTTTTCAAAGTTGATGTTGATGTTGAATTTGTTGGTGTTTTTCAATGTTGACGTTGTTGAATTTGATGGTGTTTTTCATTGTTGTGGTTGTTGTTATTGAATTTTTGATGCTTTTCATTTTTGAGGTTGTTGTTAAATTTGTTGGTGATTTACAATATTGAAGTTGTTGTTGAATTAGTTGGTGTTTTTCCATGTTGAGGTTTTTGAATTTGTTTATGTTTTCAAAGTTGATGTTGTTGTTAAATTTGTTGGTGATTTTGAATACTGAGGTTGTTGTTGAATTTTTTGGTGTTTTTCAATGTTGAGGTTGTTGTTGAAATTGTTGGAGTTTTTCAATGTTGAGGTTCTTGTAGAATTATTTGGTGTTTTTCATTGTTGAGGTCGTTGTTGTTGAATAGTTTCCCTGTTTTCATTGCTGAGGTTGTTGATGAATTTGTTGGTGATTTTCAATATTGAGGTTGTTGTTGAATTTATTGGTGTTACCAATGTTTTTTTTAAAACTTTTTTGTATTTTTCAAAGTTGATTTTGCAATTTAATTTGTTGATGTTTTTGAATGTTGATGTTGTTGAATTTGATGGTTTTTTTCAAAGTTGAGATTGTTGTTGAATTTTTTGGTGTTTTCATTATTGAGGTTTTTGTTGAATTTGTTGGTGTTTTGGAATGTTGAGGTTGTTGTTGCATTTTTTGATGTTTTTCAATGTTGAGATTTCTGATGATTTTGATGGTGATTTTCAATTTTGAGTTTGTTGAGGTTCTTGTTGAATTTTTTGATGTTTTTCATTGCTGAGGTTGTTGCTGAATTTGTTGATGATTTTCAATGTTGATGTTGTTGAATTTATTGGTGTTATCAATGGTTTTTTTTTGATCTTTTTTGTAATTTTCAAAGTTGAGGTTGCATTTGAATTCGTTGGTGTTTTTCAATGTTGATGTTGTTGAATTATTTGGTGTTTTTCAAAGTTGAGGTTGTTGTTGAATTTTTTGGTGTTTTTCATTGTTGAGGTATTTGTTGAATTTTTTGCTGTTTTTGAATGTTGAGGTTGCTGTTGAATTTTTTGGTGTTTTCATTGTTGAGGTTGTTGTTGAATTTGTTGGAGTTTTTCAATTTTGAGGTTGTTGTTGAATTATAAGTGTTTCTCAACGCTGGGGTTGTTGAATTTGTTGGTGTTTTTCAAAGTTGACGTTGTTGTTGAATTATTTGGTGTTTTTAATTGTTGAGGTTTTTGTTGAATTTGTTGGTGTTTTTGAACGTTGAGGTTGTTGTTGAATTTTTTGGTGTTTTTCATTGTTGAGGTTGTTTTAGAATTTGTTGCTGTTTTTGAATGTTGAAGCTGTTGATGAATTTTTTGGTGTTTTTCATTGTTGAGGTTTTTGTTGAATTTGTTGCTGGTTTTCAGTGTTGAGGTTGTTGTTGAATTTGTTGGTGGTTTTCAATATTGAGGTTGTAGTTGAATTTGTTGGTGTTTTACCATGTTGAGGTTTTTGAATTTGTTGGTGTTTTTCATTGTTGAGGTTGTTGTTGAATATTTTGGTGTTTTTCAATATTGAGGTTGTTGTTGAATTTTTTGCTGATTTTCAATATTGAGGTTGTTGTAGAATTTATTGGTGTATTCAATGATTTTTTTGAATCTTTTTGCATTTTTCAAAGTTGAGGTTGCATTTGAATTTGTTGTTTTTTCTAAATGTTGAGGTTGTTGAATTTTTTGGTGATTTTCAAAGTTGAAGTTGTTGTTGAATTTTTTGGTGTTTTTCATTGTTGAGGTTGTTGTTGAATCATTTGGTATTTTTGAATGTTGAGGTTGTTGATGAATTTTTTGGTGTTTTTCATTGTTGTGGTTTTTGTTGAATTTGTTGGTGTTTTTCATTGTTGTGGTTGTTGTTGAATTTGTTGGTGATTTTCAATATTGAGGTTGTAGTTGAATTTGATGGTGTTTTTCAATATTGAGGTTGTAGTTGAATTTGTTGGTGTTTTTCCATGTTGAGGTTTTTGAATTTGGTGGTGTTTTTCAAAGTTGAGGTTTTTGTTGAATATTTTGGTTTTCTTCAATGTTGAGGTTGCTCTTGAATTTTTTGGTGATTTTCAATATTGAGGTTTTTGTTGAATTTATTGGTGTATTCAATGTTTTCTTTTTGAATCTTATTGTATTTTTCAAAGTTGAGGTTGCAGTTGAATTTGTTCGTGTTTCTCAATGTTGAGGTTGTTGTTGTATTTTTGGTGTATTTCATTGTTGAGGTTGTTGTTGAAATTGTTGGAGTTTTTCAATGTTGAGGTTGTTGTTGATTTTGCTGGTGTTTGGAATATTGAGATTGTTGTTGAATTATTTGGTGTTTTTCATTGTTGAGGTTGTTGTTGAAATTGTTGGGGTTTTTCAATGTTGAGGTTGTTGTTGAATCTTTTGGTATTTTTCATTGATGAGATCGTTGTTGTTGAATTTATTCCTGTTTTTCATTGCTGAGGTTGTTGTTGAATTTTCTGGTGTTTTTGAATGTTGAGGTTGTTGTTGAATTTTTTGGTGTTTTTCAATGTTGAGGTTGTTGTTGAATTTGTTGGTATTTTCGAATGTTGATGTTGTTGTTGATTTTGTTGGTGTTTGGAATATTGAGATTGTTGTTGAATTATTTGGTGTTTTTCATTGTTGAGGTTGTTGTTGAATTTTTTGATGTTTTTCATTGTTGAGGTTGTTGTTGAATTTATTGGTGATTTTCAATATTATGGATCTTCTTGAATTTATTGGTGTTTTCAATGATTTTTCTTGAACTTTTTTGTATTTTTCAAAGTTGAGGTTGCAGTTGAATATGTTGGTGTTTTTCAAAGTAGAGGTTGTTGAATTTGTTGGTGTTTTTCAAAGTTGAGGTTGTTGTTGAATTTGTTGGTGCTTTTCCATGTTGAGGTTTTTGAATTTCTTTATGTTTTCAAAGTTGAGGTTGTTGTTGAATATTTTGGTGTTTTTCAATGTTAAGGATCTTGTTGAATTTATTGGTGTTATCAATCATTTTTCTTGACCTTTTTTGTATTTTTCAAAGTTGAGGTTGCAGTTGAATTTGTTGGTGTTGTTCAAAGTTGAGGTTGCAGTTGAATTTGTTGATGTTGTTCAAAGTTGAGGTCGTTGAATTTGTTGGTGTTTTTCAAAGTTGAGGTTGTTGTTGAATTTTTTGATGTTTTTCAATGTTGAGGTTGTTGTTGAATTTGTTGGTGTTTTACCATCTTGAGGTTGTTGTTGAATTTATTGGTGTATTCAATGTTTTTTTTGAATCTTTTTGTATTTTTGAAAGTTGAGGTTGCAGTTGAATTTGTTCCTGTTTCACAATGTTGAGGTTGTTGAATTTTTGTAGTGTTTTTCAAAGTTGAGGTTGTTCTTGAATTTTTTTGGGGTTTTTGATTGTTGAGGTTGTTGTTGAATTTGTTGGAGTTTTTCAATGTTGAGGTTGTTGTTGAATTTGTTGGTGTTTTTCAATGTTGAGGTTGTTGAATTTCTTGGTGTTTTTAAAGTTGACGTTGTAGTTGAATGTTTTGGTGTTTTTAATTGTTGAGGTTTTTGTTGAATTTGTTGGTGTTTTTGAATGTTGAAGTTGTTGTTGAATTTTTTGGTTTTTTTCATTGTTGAGGTTTGTGTTGAATTTGTTGTTGTTTTTGAATGTTGAGGTTGGTGTTGAATTGTTTGGTGTTTCCATTGTTGACGTTGTTGTTGAATTTTTTGATGTTTTTCATTGTTGAGGTTGTTGTTAAATTTGTTGCTGGTTTTCAGTGTTGAGGTTGTTGTTGAATTTGTTGGTGATTCTCAATATTGAGGTTGTAGTTGAATTTGTTGTTGTTTTTGAATGTTGAGGTTGTTTTTGAATTTATTGATGTTTTTCATTGTTGAGGTTGTTGTTGAATTTGTTGGTTATTTTCAATGTTGAATTTGTTGTTGAATTTTTTGGTGTTTTTCATTGTTGAGATTGTTGAAATTGTTGGAGTTTTTCAATGTTGAGGTTGTTGTTGAATCATTTGGTATTTTTGAATGTTGAGGTTGTTGATTAATTTTTTGGTGTTTTTCATTGTTGTGGTTTTTGTTGAATTTGTTGGTGTTTGGAATATTGAGATTGTTGTTGATGTATTTGGTGTTTTTCATTGTTGAGGTTGTTGTTGAAATTGTTGGGGTTTTTCAATGTTGAGGTTGTTGTTGAATCTTTTGGTATTTTTCATTGATGAGATCGTTGTTGTTGAATTTATTCCTGTTTTTCATTGCTGAGGTTGTTGTTGAATTTTTTGGTGTTTTTGAATGTTGAGGTTGTTGTTGAATTTTTTGGTGTTTTTCATTGTTGAGGTTGTTGTTGAATTTGTTGGTATTTTCGAATGTTGATGTTGTTGTTGATTTTGTTGGTGTTTGGAATATTGAGATTGTTGTTGAATTATTTGGTGTTTTTCATTGTTGAGGTTGTTGTTGAATTTTTTGATGTTTTTCATTGTTGAGGTTGTTGTTGAATTTATTGGTGATTTTCAATATTAAGGATCTTCTTGAATTTATTGGTGTTATCAATGATTTTTCTTGAACTTTTTTGTATTTTTCAAAGTTGAGGTTGCAGTTGAATATGTTGGTGTTTTTCAAAGTAGAGGTTGTTGAATTTGTTGGTGTTTTTCAAAGTTGAGGTTGTTGTTGAATATTTTGGTGTTTTTCAATGTTAAGGATCTTGTTGAATTTATTGGTGTTATCAATGATTTTTCTTGAACTTTTTTGTATTTTTCAAAGTTGAGGTTGCAGTTGAATTTATTGGTGTTATCAATGATTTTTCTTGAACTTTTTTGTATTTTTCAAAGTTGAGGTTGCAGTTGAATTTGTTGATGTTTTTCAAAGTTGAGGTCGTTGAATTTGTTGGTGTTTTTCAAAGTTGAGGTTGTTGTTGAATTTTTTGATGTTTTTCAATGTTGAGGTTGTTGTTGAATTTGTTGGTGTTTTACCATCTTGAGGTTGTTGTTTAATTTATTGGTGTATTCAATGTTTTTTTTGAATCTTTTTGTATTTTTGAAAGTTGAGGTTGTAGTTGAATTTGTTCCTGTTTCACAATGTTGAGGTTGTTGAATTTTTGTAGTGTTTTTCAAAGTTGAGGTTGTTCTTGAATTTTTTTGGGGTTTTTCATTGTTGAGGTTGTTGTTGAATTTGTTGGAGTTTTTCAATGTTGAGGTTGTTGTTGAATTTGTTGGTGTTTTTCAATGTTGAGGTTGTTGAATTTCTTGGTGTTTTTAAAGTTGACGTTGTAGTTGAATGTTTTGGTGTTTTTAATTGTTGAGGTTTTTGTTGAATTTGTTGGTGTTTTTGAATGTTGAAGTTGTTGTTGAATTTTTTGGTTTTTTTCATTGTTGAGGTTGTTGTTGAATTTGTTGTTGTTTTTGAATGTTGAGGTTGGTGTTGAATTGTTTGGTGTTTCCATTGTTGACGTTGTTGTTGAATTTTTTTGATGTTTTTCATTGTTGAGGTTGTTGTTAAATTTGTTGCTGGTTTTCAGTGTTGAGGTTGTTTTTGAATTTGTTGGTGATTCTCAATATTGAGGTTGTAGTTGAATTTGTTGTTGTTTTTGAATGTTGAGGTTGTTTTTGAATTTATTGATCTTTTTCATTGTTGAGGTTGTTGTTGAATTTGTTGGTTATTTTCAATGTTGAATTTGTTGTTGATTTTTTTGGTGTTTTTCATTGTTGAGATTGTTGAAATTGTTGGAGTTTTTCAATGTTGAGGTTGTTGTTGAATCATTTGGTATTTTTGAATGTTGAGGTTGTTGATGAATTTTTTGGTGTTTTTCATTGTTGTGGTTTTTGTTGAATTTGTTGGTGTTTGGAATATTGAGATTGTTGTTGAATTATTTGGTGTTTTTCATTGTTGAGGTTGTTGTTGAAATTGTTGGGGTTTTTCAATGTTGAGGTTGTTGTTGAATCTTTTGGTATTTGTCATTGATGAGATCGTTGTTGTTGAATTTATTCCTGTTTTTCATTGCTGAGGTTGTTGTTGAATTTTTTGGTGTTTTTGAATGTTGAGGTTGTTGTTGAATTTTTTGGTGTTTTTCATTGTTGAGGTTGTTGTTGAATTTGTTGGTATTTTCGAATGTTGATGTTGTTGTTGATTTTGTTGGTGTTTGGAATATTGAGATTGTTGTTGAATTATTTGGTGTTTTTCATTGTTGAGGTTGTTGTTGAATTTTTTGATGTTTTTCATTGTTGAGGTTGTTGTTGAATTTATTGGTGATTTTCAATATTAAGGATCTTCTTGAATTTATTGGTGGTATCAATGATTTTTCTTGAACTTTTTTGTATTTTTCAAAGTTGAGGTTGCTGTTGAATATTTTGGTGTTTTTCAAAGTAGAGGTTGTTGAATTTGTTGGTGTTTTTCAAAGTTGAGGTTGTTGTTGAATTTGTTGGTGCTTTTCCATGTAGAGGTTTTTGAATTTGTTTATGTTTTCAAAGTTCAGGTTGTTGTTGAATATTTTGGTGTTTTTCAATGTTAAGGATCTTGTTGAATTTATTGGTGTTATCAATGATTTTTCTTGAACTTTTTTGTATTTTTCAAAGTTGAGGTTGCAGTTGAATTTGTTAATGTTTTTCAAAGTTGAGGTCGTTGAATTTGTTGGTGTTTTTCAAAGTTGAGGTTGTTGTTGAATTTTTTGATGTTTTTCAATGATGCGGTTGTTATTGAATTTGTTGGTGTTTTAACATCTTGAGGTTGTTGTTGAATTTATTGGTGTATTCAATGTTTTTTTTGAATCTTTTTGTATTTTTGAAAGTTGAGGTTGCATTTGAATTTGTTCCTGTTTCTCAATGTTGAGGTTGTTGAATTTTTTGAGTGTTTTTCAAAGTTGAGGTTGTTGTTGAATTTTTTTGGGGTTTTTCATTGTTGAGGTTGCTGTTGAATTTGTTGGAGTTTTTCAATGTTGAGGTTGTTGTTGAATTTGTTGGCGTTTTTCAATGTTGAGGTTGTTGAATTTCTTGGTGTTTTTAAAGTTGACGTTGTAGTTGAATGTTTTGGTGTTGTTAATTGTTGAGGTTTTTGTTGAATTTGTTGGTGTTTTTGAATGTTGAAGTTGTTGTTGAATTTTTTGGTGTTTTTCATTGTTGAGGTTGTTGTTGAATTTGTTGCTGTTTTTGAATGTTGAGGTTGGTGTTGAATTGTTTGGTGTTTTCCATTGTTGACGTTGTTGTTGAATTTTTTGATGTTTTTCATTGTTGAGGTTGTTGTTAAATTTGTTGCTGGTTTTCAGTGTTGAGGTTGTTGTTGAATTTGTTGGTGATTTTCAATATTGAGGTTGTAGTTGAATTTGTTGGTGTTTTTCCGTGTTGAGGTTTTTGAATTTGTTGGTGTTTTTCATTGTTGAGGTTGTTGTTGAATATTTTGGTGTTTTTCAATATTGAGGTTGTTGTTGAATTTTTCGCTGATTTTCAATATTGAGGTTGTTGTTGAATTTATTGGTATATTCAATGATTTTTTTTGAATCTTTTTGCATTTTTCAAAGTTGAGGTTGCATTTGAATTTGTTGGTGTTTCTCAATGTTGAGGTTGTTGAATTTTTTGGTGATTTTCAAAGTTGAGGTTGTTGTTGAATTTGTTGGTGTTTTTCATTGTTGAGTTTTTGGTTGAATTTGTTGTTGTTTTTGAATGTTGAGGTTGTCTTTGAATTTATTGATGTTTTTCATTGTTGAGGTTGTTGTTGAATTTGTTGGTTATTTTCAATGTTGAATTTGTTGTTGAATTTTTTGGTGTTTTTCATTGTTGAGATTGTTGTTGAAATTGTTGGAGTTTGTCAATGTTGAGGTTGTTGTTGAATCATTTGGTATTTTTGAATGTTGAGGTTGTTGATGAATTTTTTGGCGTTTTTCAATGTTGAGGTTTTTGTTGAATTTATTCCTGTTTTTCATTGCTGAGGTTGTTGATGAATTTTTTGGTGTTTTTCAATGTTGAGGTCGTTGTTGTTGAATTGTTTGATGTTTTTCATTGTTGAGGTTGTTGTTGTTGAATTTTTTGATGTTTTTCATTGTTGAGGTTGTTGTTGAATTTATTGGTGATTTTCAATATTAAGCATCTTGTTGAATTTATTGGTGTTATCAATGATTTTTCTTGAACTTTTTTGTATTTTTCAAAGTTGAGGTTGCAGTTGAATATGTTGGTGTTTTTCAAAGTAGTGGTTGTTGAATTTGTTGGTGTTTTTCAAAGTTGAGGTTGTTGTTGAATTTGTTGGTGCTTTTCCATGTTGAGGTTTTTGAATTTGCTTATGTTTTCAAAGTTGAGGTTCTTGTTGAATATTTTGGTGTTTTTCAATGTTAAGGATCTTGTTGAATTTATTGGTGTTATCAATGATTTTTCTTGAACTTTTTTGTATTTTTGAAAGTTGAGGTTGCAGTTGAATTTGTTGATGTTTTTCAAAGTTGAGGTCGTTGAATTTGTTGGTGTTTTTCAAAGTTGAGGTTGTTGTTGAATTTTTTGATGTTTTTCAATGTTGAGGTTGTTGTTTAATTTGTTGGTGTTTTACCATCTTGAGGTTGTTGTTGAATTTATTGGTGTATTCAATGTTTTTTTTGAATCTTTTTGTATTTTTGAAAGTTGAGGTTGCAGTTGAATTTGTTCCTGTTTCTCAATGTTGAGGTTGTTGAATTATTTGAGTGTTTTTCAAAGTTGAGGTTGTTGTTGAATTTTTTTGGGGTTTTTCATTGTTGAGGTTGTTGTTGAATTTGTTGGAGTTTTTCAATGTTGAGGTTGTTGTTGAATTTGTTGGTGTTTTTCAATGTTGAGGTTGTTGAATTTCTTGGTGTTTTTAAAGTTGACGTTGTTGTTGAATGTTTTGGTGTTTTTAATTGTTGAGGTTGTTGTTGAATTTGTTGTTGTTTTTGAATGTTGAGGTTGGTGTTGAATTGTTTGGTGTATTCCATTGTTGACGTTGTTGTTGTTGAATTTTTTGATGTTTTTCATTGTTGAGGTTGTTGTTAAATTTGTTGGTGATTTTCAATATTGAGGTTGTTGTTGAATTAGTTGGTGTTTTTCCATGTTGAGGTTTTTGAATTTGTTTATGTTTTCAAAGTTGTGGTTGTTGTTAAATTTGATGGTGATTTTCAATACTGAGGTTGTTGTAGAATTTTTTGGTGTTTTTCATTGTTGAGGTTGTTGTTGAAATTGTTGAAGTTTTTCAATGTTGAGGTACTTGTTGAATTATTTTGTGTTTTTCATTGTTGAGGTCGTTGTTGTTGAATTGTTTGCCTGTTTTCATTGCTGAGGTTGTTGATGAATTTGTTGGTGATTTTCAATATAGAGGTTGTTGTTGAATTTATTGGTGTTACCAATGTTTTTTTTAAAACTTTTTTGTATTTTTCAAAGTTTATTTTGCAATTTAATTTGTTGGTGTTTTTCAATGTTGATGTTGTTGAATTTGTTGGTTTTTTTCAAAGTTGAGATTGTTGTTGAATTTTTTGTTGTTTTCATTGTTGAGGTTTTTGTTGAATTTGTTGGTGTTTTGGAATGTTGATGTTGTTGTTGCATTTCTTGATGTTTTTCAATGTTGAGATTTCTGTTGAATTTGATGGTGATTTTCAATTTTGAATTTTTGAGGTTCCTGTTGAATTTTTTGATGTTTTTCATTGCTGAGGTTGTAGTTGAACTTGTTGATGATTTTCAATGTTCAGGTTACTGAATTTATTGGTGTTATCAATGGTTATTTTTGATGTTTTTTGTAATTTTCAAAGTTGAGGTTGCATTTCAATTTGTTGGTGTTTTTCAATTTTGACGTTGTTGAATTTGTTGGTGTTTTTCAATGTTGAGGTTGTCGTTGAATTTTTT
Organism: Cetorhinus maximus; assembly: GCF_964194155.1. Classification (NCBI taxonomy): domain Eukaryota; kingdom Metazoa; phylum Chordata; class Chondrichthyes; order Lamniformes; family Cetorhinidae; genus Cetorhinus; species Cetorhinus maximus. The sequence continues at coordinate 26,577 of NW_027599429.1, forward strand.
GGTGTTTTTCATTGTTGAGGTATTTGTTGAAT